>NW_020664400.1:2015094-2015334 GCF_002925995.2 Terrapene triunguis
GGGGCTCGCCGCCCTCCCCCCAGGGCTCCGGCCCCCCTCCCCCCCGGCGCCCTGCCCCCGGCGCTCTGGCCGCCGGGGGGGGGAGAGCCGAGCCCCAGCAGGGGCTCGCTGCCCTGCCCCCGACGCTCTGGCCGCCAGAGGGGGAGAGCCGAGCCCCAGCCGGGGCTCGCCGCCCTCCCCCCAGGGCTCCGGCCGCCTTCCCCCCCGGCGCCCTGCCCCTGGCCGCCGGGAGGAGACCGG
>NW_020664400.1:2015434-2098790 GCF_002925995.2 Terrapene triunguis
CCCCCCCCCCCCCCCGCGGGGGGGGGGGCGGCCAGAGGCTTTTTCGCCTGGGGCGGCGAAAAAGCCAGAGCCGGCCCTGACTGAGTTGAATTCACTCTGTTTATCAGGACCAAAGAAGTCAGTGGAATGAGTGTTAAATGTGATGAATAGTGTTTGGAGTGAAGAGAAAAGTCAAAAAGCTGTTCTTTTGCTTATTCAGATGCCTGTTCCTGAGGGGAAAAAAAATCCTCCAATCCCAGAAATATATATGTGTTGCTGTTGTGTCAGAAGCTGGGAGGAGTAACACAAGCAACCATTTTTTCAATGTACCATTTTCTTTTGTATGAGTATTTTGTGGCCCCAAAATGCCCTAAAAGTACTGTAGTTTTTTTTATTTTAAAATATGGTCACTGTATATATTAGAGATAGAGGAACCTCTGTCTGTAAGCACCCTACAAGTGGGTGTGTATGTATTGTTCATTAGAATTATTCTCTCTCTTCCTCTCCTTGTGTTCTCAGGTTCTATGCATGTGCTTTTCCAGCAACTTGATTTTTCACCTTATTTTACTTTCTTTTTCTTTTCATCCTCTCCAAAGCAGAATGCAAATACAGCAAGGTTCAAGTCAAACTTCCAGACCCAGGATGTTCGAATGGGTTTGAAATGAGGCAAAATGAGTGTCCCCATCTCTGACTTCCAGTTTATAAGAAAAAGCATGATGAACAGCTGGAAAAAATCCAACAGCCAAACAGTTTTCAAAGTGATATTTTGTATCGAAAAGGATGGTACAGAATTGACAATTAGCAACTCTTGTTTATTTGGCAAGTTTAATTCTATGTTGGTGCATATGGAAGAAAAAGGCGATAACAGGAACGATGTACTTAACAACAGTTTAGGAGACGCATAAGTTATTTTCATAGATCTGAAAAAGCAGGTTTTATGGTTCGAATGTCTGGATTAAATAGCTTAACATTTTAATAGTAATTTGAGGAAAAAAAACAGAGGAATTTGCAAAACTGTAAAAGAAGCTAATGAGAAGACAGAATTACAAAATATAATTCACACCATCTGGGACGCCTACACAGCATTGTCTGCTAGATTCAGATTGATTATGTTTGTGAAAGGTGCTGAATTGGCAGCACTGGGTAATATATAGTCACTATCCATCCTGAGGTCCTCAGTGTATCCAAAGGAGAGTGATAGTGTTGTCTGGAGCAATGCGGCCTCTGTGTTGAGCCAACAGTATGCTTCAATCCTGTCCTACAGTGATCAACTGTAAGGTGAGAAGGATAGTCCAATCTTCCGTCTCTCTGCCACCATCATTGTGGTGGTGCTTTCCAGGGTGTGGACCCTCGTTATTTTCTTAGACATATTGTCTTCACCAAAACTACTCATTTCATTTTACCTGTGTTTGATGATCATTGAATATATTAAAAAAAAGGTAACTTTTTGTGGCATTAGAAAATTTAGATTGTGTTTTATATGGCATGTATGAATGCAAAATAAAAACGTTTTAAACAATTGTAACTCATCCTTTGTCAATGCTCTTGAGTTACAAGTCTTTCTTTTCGATCATATCCCATCACACATAAGGTCAATGCTGCTGGAAAATCATTTCACTATGAGTGGCTATTGTTCCAGACATGGTCTAAATCCACAGAGTACTGAAACACATACATTGTTGTAACCACCCACTCCCCCACAACCAAAGAAATTCAAATTTAGATCAGCTGCAAAAAATCAAAATGTGCAAAGTGACATGGCATCTTGTGCTAAGAGAACCTCAAAAGGTTCAAAGAGCAGGTAAAATTTGGATATTATTTTTGTCTGGAAATAATCCAAGAACAGATTTATTTATTTTTTGTCATACAGATATTTCAGCACTTCATGTGCCATGTGAAAATGAATAAGTGTACCAAAATGAAAGAAAAAAATGGTACCAAATCAAATATTTCAGACTCGCAATATTTAGTTTAGGTTTTCATGTAAAAATGGGGAAAAGGTGCATGGCTGAATGTGTTGTAGTTCACATGTAGGTAGATGTTATAACAATAGGTGCTACCAAAAGAGAAAGTAAATATATGTCCCTAGTGCATTAAAGTCTTTAACCTGAAAATCCTTGTATGACATATTTATTGTAGTTACAATTATTTTATTTATTACTGTAGTTCCTAGCAGCTCCGGTCATGGACCAGAACCCCATTGTGCTAGGTACTGCATAAACTGGACAAAAAGACAATCCCTGCCCCAGAGATAAAGGAATCCTAGTTTGTGCTCTAATGTAAGGGCAAGAGGCTACATGTCAATAAAAGCAATATGTATAATCCTCTACATTGAACAGAAGTAAATCTTAACCACCTTCTCCATCTTCTGCCTTCCTCACAAGGCAAAAAAGAGGCATGGGAGGTGAGTTGAGAATGAGCATAATATATGGGCCTAAGTTTGATTCCCTTCAGAATGTTTTCTGTTTATCATGGCCCCATCACTGTACTATCTCAGCTCCCCCAGGTCTTTAAAAATAATGATAAGAAATGAGGTGCTGAGCTATGTGCTCCTGTCTTTTGGGGTTCACTTCTGCTATGGGGCACAGGACCATTGAAAGCTATGCAGTGGAGTTTTCTTAATGCAGCATCAGGTTTCCCTGCACTCCCTTACTCTGCACCCACAGGGTAAGATCAAGTTCTCCATTATCTCTTAGTTCCCTATAATTTCCTTGTTCTTTGTCAAAACCTCAGCAGTTGAAGTTCTTTGTTTAAAAATGAACAAATAAATTGTCGACGCTGTCTTAATTGTAATAAGATCCAGTCTTTGCTCGATCCTAAATTAAGTTGATGAGAACTAGAGACAGCTGCTTGTCCACTAAATTGAAACTTCTGTATGATTTTGAAATTATAGGGTTTTTTTTAAATGACATGAGTGTAAATCTAATTGTAGTTATGCATGATTTTCAAATAATATATTTATTTGGTGTGTGGCAGCCGAGCTGCCACCAGAGACCCTTATTCTGCAGAATGTACATCATTCTAATGCAAGTGCTATAAAAGGAGGGTGCATCAAAACTGCATATCAGAGTGTGCATAGACAAAAGTTATGAGTTGATTTCCAGTTTGAATGGTACCAGTCACAATGGTACCAGTCACAATGGTTTGCTCACCACTTGTTTCCAATTTTCCAGTCCCCATAATAAAGAGGAGATAGAAGATTGGAGGAGACACTGACAGTGGTATTGAAAGATAAATGATTGAGGGAAGTGATGATGGTCCTCAAGAGTCATGCTGAGTTAACAGCTCACTCTTACCTCAACCTGCAGTTTCTTTGCCGCCTTTCATTCCCTCCTCAATTCAGACATGAATTTAGCTGTCAGAACCCCCTGAAGGTTCCATAAACTGTGGGTGAGCACTCATGTTAAAGTCATTTCTTTTAAACTTTCCAGCTCCTGGGTTAAACCCAGACAGCTATGATAAGGATTCCTACTATAAAAACAATACGGAGGAAAATTGGAAATTTGTTGGTGACTCTTTCATACTGGGGTCAGTCAGCAGCAGCAATTCCATGAAATCTGCTAATGGCTCACTATGGGGGAAAGAGAAAATGTTATTACCTGCAAACTGTGTTACCATAAACCAATACAGAAAAACTTTTTAAACAGAAAGATTTTGATGGAAACCTACTGAATTTCACAGTTCCATGGTAGTAAGTTTTAAGCTTTCAAAAACAGCTTCTCTGATATATACTGTCTGTGTTTCCATGTGTATAAGCTTGAGCTACTAATTAATATGTGACTGATGCAGCATTCTGATGTCCCAGGAGGAACACTGGTTGCCAAACATTAAAGGAAAAACACCCCACATACTATACCCACCATTCCTTGGTTCTCTAACAGTCACTTTCATTCCCCTTTCTCTTCTCCCCCTGAAATCACATTGTTGACCTGTAACTCATTCTTTTTCCCTGAGCCATGTTGTTGTCCTCTGCTCACTTAGGCTCCCCTTTCTGTGGTTTTCTTCTCTTTATTCCTCCACCCTTCTGTCTTTCTAAGTCACTGTACTCCTTTCATAGAATATCAGGGTTGGATGGGACCTCAGGAGATCATCTAGTCTAACCCCCTGCTCAAAGCTGGACCAATCTCCAGACAGATTTTTACCCCAGTTCCCTAAATGGCCCCCTGAAAGATTGAACTCACAACCCTGGGTTTAGCAGGCCAATGCTCAAGCCACTGAGCTATCCCTCCCTCCCACCCACCCACTCATAGACCACTTCCCTGCACTATCTTCCACTGGCTCCAATTTCCATGTCAGCTCTTTAGGCAGCTTAGAATAGGTTCCTTTTTAACAGTTGCCCCAGTTCAGTATGGGTTCCCAGCCATAGACTTTCCAGCTGGCACACTCTCTACCTGTCTAACACTCCAAGTCAGCTCTCATCCTAGCTGTCACTCAGCTCAAGAGAAGGGGGCACCTTCTGCATAACTCTTATGTTAAGAAGGGCTCCTCAGAGCTGATATAGTCAGTATGTCAGGCTGGCAGAAATTGCCAGAAGCACATAAGCCCAGATCCTCAAATGTATTTAGGCACATAAGTCCCATTGATTTCAATGGGAGTTAAGCACTTACATACATTTGAGGATCTGGGTTGCACCGACTGCAGTGTCCCAAAATAAGGACTGCGATGGATCTTTGGTCTTTATACCATTTTACATTATACATAGCATTTGTATGGTTTTCCCAGTGTTCTTCTTACAGCCTTTGCATCTCTAACATTTTTTCAGTGAAATTCAGAGCCTGAATGTAAAGGACCAGCAGTGGGTGTCCAACACACTAGCTATACACTGTAGCTCTGTGAAAAGATGTCCATTGAAAAGATCAGAAATAGAAGTTAAAATTTGCTTCTCCGTGGTCTTAATCTAGCACTTCAGTGCTGATGAGACTAAGAGAGCCCTGCCAGCTAACAGGAGGACAGATATAAAATTATCTCCTGAGCTTATTTTACAAGTTATCTCCTCAAAGGGCTGGAGAATTTGCATGACATATGTCTGTTCAATTTCTGTCTGTGCCTGAGTCAGCACCTTGGTTTTAGGTTCTTTGGAATGGAAACCAACCAGAGCCCACTTCTTCCCTATCAGCTATCATTTATTTTAATTATGTCAGTAGCTCCATAACTTTTCATTTTGCTTTACAGAGATTTTTAAAAGACATGCTTCCCTGCCCAAGCAGTGTACATCAGAGACAGGTAGATGAAGAAGATAAAAAAGGAAAGTGTAGTCAGAGAAGGAATGTGGGTTAAAACAAATAAAGGTACGAGTCATATTATATTCGGAGTGAAGTGTATGTCTGATTTTAATAAAATGGCACTGAGATAGGGCAAAGAGGGAACAGCAGATAACGCAGAAGTTGGCAATGATAAGTAAGATATGAATTTTGAGAAGTGCTCTGAAGGAAGAGAGATGTCATTCCAGGTGTGGAAAAGGGCATGGCGATGACAGTTGATGGAGAAGACAAAGGGAGGGACTAAGTGGGAAGGGTGGAGAAAGTTCAAGGGCTGAAAAAGGAGTGTTGGGATGCAATAGAGGAAGGGTCAGAGCCTTAACAGAGAGGACAAGGGATTTAAACTTTATGCAGAAAGTGCCAAGGAGTTAGAGAAGAGCAATACAAGGATGGTGTGGTCAAAATGGCAATGGAGGGAGATTATGTCATTTATGACTAGGTAGAGGCTAGAGGAGTGTAGGTCACAGCATCCCAATAGAGGGAGCCATTATATGAACCATGCTTTGGGGACAGAAATGGAAAGGAAGGGGAGGAATTATAGATTGTGAAGCAACATGATTTGGCAAGAGCTGGGGTGTTGGAGAGAAAGCAAAGCAGGAGTTAACGGTATCTCCAAAAGTTTGAGCTTCAGTGATAAGGACAGTAGAGTGGTTAATGGTGAAAGAGATGGGGCAGGGGAGAAGAGTTAGGAGAAAAGATGAGAAATTCAGGTTTTGCGATGTTTATTTTGATTAAGTGATAGGAATATCCAAGAAGACTGAACAGAGAGAGATGAAGAAAAATGCAAGCTTGGACAGAGATCAAGGGTGGTTGGTGGATTTGAGGCCCTACTAGGTATGTGGTGAAAGAAAAAATATGGGAGCAGATGAGGTCACCTAGAAAGGGGAAAGGATGAAGAAAGTCCACCAAAGACAATGCTGGAGTAATAGAGTCATAGATATTCACATAAGAAGAGGGTCACAAGGAGAAGAGGGTGCTCAGCATTGTCAAATCATGAAGCAGGTCCTCCAGGGATCCATTTTGAAGCACTTGGCGTAGAGGAAGGTGATCACAAACAGTCAACATGGATTCACCAAGGGCAAGTTATGCCTGACCAACCTGATTGCCTTCTATGATGAGATAACTTGCTCTGTGGATATGGGGAAAGAGGTGGATGTGTTATACCTTGACTTTAGCAAAGCTTTTGATATGGTCTCCCACAGTATTCTTGCCAGCAATTTAAAAAGGTCTGGATTAGATGAATGGACTATAAGGTGGATAGAAAACTGGCCAGATCATTGGGCTCAATGGTTAGTGATCAATGGCTGAAGGTCTAGTTGGCAGCCGGTATCAAGCTGAGTGCCCCAGGGGTCGGTCCTGGGGCCAGTTTTGTTCAACATCTTCATTAATGATCTGGAGGATGGGATGAATGACACTCTCAGAAAGTTTGCAGATGATACTAAACTGGGGGGAGAGGTAGATAAGCTGGAGGGTAGGAATAAGGTCCAGAATGACCGAGGCAAATTGGAAGATTGGGCCAAAAGAAATCTGATGAGGTTCAACAAGGACAAGTGCTGAGTCCTGCACTTAAGACGGAAGAATCCCATGCACTGGTACAGGCTGGGGACCGACTGGCTAAGTGGCAGTTCTGCAGAAAAGGACTTGGGGATTACAGTGGACGAGAAGTTGGATATTGACCCTGCCAGCAGGTAGGGGATCTTGGGGGACAACTACTGCACTGGTGGGGTGCAAAATAAACTTTATTAAGAAAATGTAAAAACAGGGAAAATTCAATAGTGAGGGGTATGGGGTTTGTTAAGGTAGACAATTGGGGAGGGGTTTCTTTTAGTAAATAGGATAGGGGGTTTCAATAGTGGGGTACAATACAGTTGGTAACCAATTAACACTGAAGTATAAATGTAACAGGTAGCTAACAGTTTTTATGTAAAGGGTGTGTTACAGCAGCATATAACCAACTAACAGTTATGGGTAAAATGTGTTAAATAACCAACAACTTTAGGTAAAAATATGTCACAGTGGTGTAAATGTAAAATGTGAGGTGTGTTAGAAAGGAAAAGGGTAACCAATGGGGGTTTATGCTAGACTTTAGTAATACAATTGAGGTTTGGCAGCAGTTGGAGCGGGGTGAGCACGTGGGGGAAGAGATTAAAAGAGAGAGGGAGAGAGAAAGGCAGTGGTAGAGGAATGAGGTTGGGGGATGGGAGAAGAGGAGCACGTGGTGGAGCAGAGACCAAAGGCAGAGGCGCTGCGGAGGGAGATTTAAACTCAGGGAGACACAGAGAGCAGACAGGCTAGAAGTTTAAACAGCAGAGAGACTGCAACGAGTGACTGGGGAGCTCGGGGGGAGACACAGGCAAGCTCGGGGGGGGGGGTAGCGGGAAGACAGACTTAACCACAATTATAGAGAACACAGCAAAATCTTATCTCTGATCTAACTTAACCAAGACTACACAAATTAGCAAGTAACAGAACACAATGCAACAATTTTTTAAACCTAACTTACAGAGCACAGTACAAACAATTCTTTAAACCTAACATAACCACAGCTATGCAAAATGAAATTACAACTTATCTGGACTAAGAACCTGATTCTAATAGGTGCACCTTACACTCCCTGCCACTTCTTTGATCGGGAGGGGGAGCAGTTCCAGAGGGCAGAGTGGTGTGTGCCCAGGGTACAACCCAGGGGCAGGGTTAACTAGTGGTGGCTGCAGCAGTGGGGTGGCTGCAAGCCGGCAGCCCAGGATACAGGCCAGGAAGGCACAGCCTAGCAGCGGCACAGGCTTATTTCTAGCAGCAAAGGTGCTGCGGAGCCAGAAACAGATTACAGATACAGACCAAGGAGTTAGCTTGAGTCTGTCTGCTGGGGAAACAAGGCCAGCAGCTAGGACAGGGGCAGTTTGCAAGAGGGAGTTCTTACCATTCCCCAGGACAGAGCAAGCAGAGAGACAGGAACGGCAGTAGCATCGGAGGATGGAGAGAGGACTCGATTCGCTTACAATAATCAGGAGATCTCCAGGCACAAATTCGTTGTTTGTGGGAGGGGAGTTT
This sequence comes from Terrapene triunguis, assembly GCF_002925995.2. Taxonomy (NCBI): domain Eukaryota; kingdom Metazoa; phylum Chordata; order Testudines; family Emydidae; genus Terrapene; species Terrapene triunguis. Next base: position 2,023,723 of record NW_020664400.1, read on the forward strand.
AAAAACGGGGGTACTCTCAAAAACAAACGAGAGCGGGGAGAGGGCCCCCCAAAGACCCCTAGCTGATCAGACCAGGTGGCAAAGCAAGGACCTTCTCCGAGGTCTGATCAGAAAATGTCCGGCTTTAAAGGCAAACTCAGGCAGTTTTCCACCAGTACTTTTGATTGGCTCCTCTTGATACAGGGGAGGAGAGAAGGCAGGGAAAGGCTGCAGGTAAGCATAGGCATGCCTGGGCATGTTCTGAGCCACAGGTATGACTCATATGCTTAATTAGTTGGCCACTTCAGGTCTTGCATTTCTGGGCAGCGCCCCCCACACCGAGCCCGGGTCTGAACAAAAGAACCAAACAAAGAAGCAAGAAGCCCCCTCCCTAGGCAGAGCAATGGCTCCAGTTAGTCTGTACAAGCCATTCCTATAAATAGGGCTGTGACTTTAGTTAGCACAATGGCCGGGAGGGGCGGCCACACAGGACAAACAGAAAGGAGAGGGGGAAAAAGGAATGCAGCAGGGGGACAGCTGTAACAGACAGATATGAGTCAACAGTGTGCCCTTGTTGCCAAGAAGGCTAATGGCATATTGGGCTGCATTAGTAGGAGCATTGCCAGCAGATCGAAGGAAGTGATAATTCCCCTTTATTTGGCACTGGTGAGGCCACATCTGGAGTATTGCATGCAGTTTTGGGGCCCCCACTACAGAAAGGATGTGGACAAATTGGAGAAAGTCCAGCAGAGGACAATGAAAATGATTAGAGGGCTGGGGCACATGACTTATGAGGAGAGGCTGAGGGAACTGGGGTTATGTAGTCTGCAGAAGAAAAGAGTGAGAGGGAATTTGATGGCAGCCTTCAACTACCTGAAGGGGGGATCCAAAGAGGATGGAGCTAGGCTGTTCTCGGTGGTGCCAGATGACAGAACAAGGAGCAATGGTCTCAAATTGCAGTGGGGGAGGTCTAGGTTGGATATTAGGAAAAACTATTTCACTATGAGGGTGGTGAAACACTGGAATGGATTAGGAGGTGGTGAAATCTTGACAAAGCCCTGGCTGGGATGATTTAGTTGGGGTTGGTCCTGCTTTGAGCAAGGAATTGGACTAGATGACCTCCTGAGGTCTCTTGCAACTCTAATCTTCTATGATTCTATGAAAGGCAACAGAGAGATTGAGGAGAAGGAAGATGTAGAAGAGTCCCATAGACTTGACAAAGAAGAGGGCATTAGTTACATAGTCAACTTCCATCTTGCCACTATATCTTCAGGTGCTTGACTTATGATGAGACCCATTTCCACTTATTGTCAGAGGAGCTTGGAGACATCTGAAGGTGAATGCTCAAAACAGGCGACCAGCTTTTGTCCAAACATGAGCATTTCTTTCACACAGACTAGTTTTAATAACGCCCCTCATACCAAACATATTACACTTACCGACAGGTTCTTTATAATAGTGACATTATTTTGGAAGAACATGCAGATGTTTCCTTCAGCAATCTCACATTTTTAAGCATATAAAAATTATAATAAATAAGAAAAAGCATTGGCTATGGAAGTCCCTGTGTACCCACTGTGAAAAATCTCATGGTGCGGAACCACTGATCTCCTTCTGAAGATGTTACATAGCTGGTGGGTTGAAAAACCAGAAAAGATTGTACAGATTAATTGCTGGTTGTGGACTTTAGTGTTAATGTGAATGCTAGGCAAATTTGATCATCTCTGAAATACACATGTGTGGAGTGGTTATAAGGATTGTATAGGCATTATTTTAGGTTGGTTACATGTCTCACAAATGATGAAGTTGTGAGTGAATGAATTGCATACCAACTTTATACCACACAACTATGAGTTAAGCATGCATTACAGAAAGTATTTAGGAGTGTTTTTGTATTCCTCGTTCTATCAAGTCAGATGCCCTTAGTGACCATTAATCCTGTACAAGACTTAGAGGGAGCCATGAAACCCAAATAGCATTTGTAGCTGTAAAAAAAAATCTAATCCCATTGGTTAGCTGGAAAACATCACTTTCTAATGATTTAAAGCTCTATATTTTAATCTTGCAGAGTCAAGAGATATCAGACTTCTTGCCATCTGAAGCTCTTTTCATACATCCTCCAATTGTAATATTCAAACTTATATCCAAGTCTGTTGATGTTTTTCTAAGGGTACTTTAAATTTTGTTTTTTACCTGCATGTAAATCACTGCTTTAATCTCATGAACAGTTTATCTTGGATAGTTTCCCACACTGGAGCCATTCATATACAACATTTTCTCTTTGGTAGCAGAAATACTAAGTAAAGTACACAGATTTGATTGATCTGGACATAAAACTAAGCAAGTGCCAAAAGAAGTGGAAATGGATGATAATACAATTGCCCCAAGAAGCAGATTTAGAGTGGAGTATACTTATGAGATAAGATCCCACAAATACCATATCTGAGGAATATTTCAATCTTGATATTGTAATGAGGATGATTTCCATTTGTGCCATTTCCATTTCAGTTACAATAATTGTCTCACTGGGAAGTTAAAGATGTCAAGTTCTGTAATTGTTACTTATCTTTGACACCTGAGCATGACACTAGAATTGGCATTGTCCAAATATTCCATGAAATACTATTATTAATCACAGGCCAAATCCTGCTCTGACTGAATTTCTGGAGCCCCATTACCTGCTGGTGTAAATAGGGGAAACTCAGTGGAGCTGTGCTTATTTACACTACCAGATGATTTGGTCCAGGTGGCATTTTGCCACCCAGTTCTTCAGGAAATTGCAGCACCCTGTGTTTAAACTATTCAGGCCCAATCCGCCTATCATTCACACCAGTGGAGCTCCATTGAGATTGATGAGGTTAGAACCCATTTGTAAGTGAGGGGACAATCAGGCCCACTTTTTTTAAAAATTTGCATTAATTCCCATTAGAGAGGGTCCAGCCAGATTTGGAGAACTGAATGTTTGGAGTCTCATAGGTAGCAAGGAATAAACAGTTAAGTTTGCATTTGGGAGGGTGGGGGGAGTGGATACGTATATTCTACTTGGGCCTGTGACATTGGGAGGAGCCTTTCATTGCTGAGCTCCAATTAGATTGTACAGCTTAATCTCCACTGCTTTGGATCATATATAGACATCTGCAAAGGTGGTATAAAACACTACCATTCTGATCTGGTAGCATTTTATATTCCTTTGGCATTGGCATAAAGAACTGCACAATGTGTAAGGCAGTGGAAAAATGCTTTCAGTCTTACCACTAGTGAATTGCACACACTCTACACCTTGAGATGATTCTCCTTTTGGGCAGAGTCTGTACAGCTGAAGTTAAATGGGCTTACTCTGGGAGGTGTAAATACCTGGGGGAGGGATAGCTCAGTGGTTTGAGCATTGGCCTGCTAAACCCAGTGTTGTGAGCTCAATCCTTGAGGGGGCCACTTAGGGATCTAGGGCAAAATCAGTACTTGGTTGTGCTAGTGAAGGCAGGGACCTGGACTCAATGACCTTTCAAGGTCCCTTCCAGTTCTAGGAAATAGGATATCTCCATTGGAGGAGGGGAGAGGAGGGGAGGGGTGAAACTGGGAGGAGGATGGTTAAGAAAAAAAATATACACACCATGTATTTTCAGTCTGGGTACCTTGATAAAGTTATTGTAAGTGGCTGGTATAAATTACAACTATAACGAAGCAACTATAGCTGCAAAGGCAAAGTTGTTGTATGGGAACCTCCCTTGGCAACATCATATATCAAGGCCACATTCTGTCTCTGCTCATCTGATGGTATCTTGCAGCAAGTCATTGCTTTCCATGCTCCCTTCCTTGCACTGCCTTTGTTTGTGTAAATTCATTGTGTGGATTGTAGATGATGGAAAATGCATTCTCTTTGCCTTTATGGAATATGGACGGTCACCTTCCCAGAACACGTTTGTACAGAGTCAGTGTGTGTTATTGTAGCTGTATTAGTCTGAGGATATTATAGAGACCAGGTTAATGAGATAATATGTTTTATTGGACCAACTTCTGCAGGTGAGAAAGATATGATTTCAATTTTCTTCAGATCTTTGTGTAAGCTCAAAAGCTTGTCTCTTTCACCAACAGAAGTTGTTCCAATCAAACATATTACCTCACCCACCTTATGCTCAGGCTTTGGGCAGACAGGAAGTAGGAGACAGAAGAGAAGGTGGCAAAGCAGTTGAGGTGATTGCTAGCAAAATAAGTGGGCAAGTGTCACTTTGCAGGCTAGTAGGACAGTATTGTACTAGCACAGACTTTAGGTATCTTTTATTACAGTGGCTGTAGCATGGGAATGAGGACTTTTCCACTCAGTATTTGCTTTACTTGGCATTTGCCTGTGTCTGTTTTCACATAGTCAACTGAAATTCTTTTTTACTCATGTACTTTACAAGATCTCCCAGTAGCAGTGATGGGTCCATTAGTTCATGGATTAAAAATGCACCTGTGAGCCACAGAGACAAGGGAATAAATAGAAATAAATAGCATTATGTAACATAATGATAGTATAAAACAGGCACCAAAGCAGATGTTTTTTTCTCCAATAATAACTTATTTTGTTGACTACCAGGTCCCTACTAACTCTCCCAAATGCAAGGTTGCCCTATTATATGAACTTATTTTCTCAGCATGTCTTTCTGGAGATTGTCCTTTAAATTTGCCAGAGCTAAGCAGCTGCAGCCCTAAGTAGCCATTTTGCAACTGCTTTGGCTTGCTGCATGTCTCTCTCCTTCAGCTGGGCAAGGATCTTTAAGACTGTTATCTTTTTCCTTTATTATTCCTTTGGAGATAATACATTCTTACAGGGTGTAGTTGCTGATTGCTCAAAGGAGCTCCTGGCAGCATCTGTGCATTTTTTGTTGTAAAAACTACTGGAGAATCAGGCTGGTATAATTTTAGTGAGTTGCACCAGAATTGCCTGTAACAGTTTTCACATATGTCCACCAGACTCAATCTCCAAGGGCTTATGTTCTCCAAGGGAACAAAGGGAGGAATAAATGGTAAATTTTCAGAATGAAGAGGGGTAACTAGTGGTGTTCCCCCAGGGTCAGTCCTAGGACCAACCCTATTCAACTTATTCATAAATGATCTGGAGAAAGGGATAAACAGTGAGGTGGCAAAGTTTGCAGACAGTACTAAACTGCTCAAGATAGTTAAGACCAAAGCAGACTGTGAAGAACTTCAAAAAGATCTCACAAAACTAAGTGATTGGGCAACAAAATGGCAAATGAAATTTAATGTGGATAAATGTAAAGTAATGCACATTGGAAAAAATAACCCCAACTATACATGTAATATGATGGGGGCTAATTTAGCTACAACTAATCAGGAAAGAGATCTTGGAGTCATTGGGGATAGTTCTCTGAAGATGTCCATGGAGTGTGCAGTGGCAGTCAAAAAAGCAGACAGGATGTTAGGAACCATTAAAAAAGGGATAGAGAATGAGTTAGAGAATATCTTATTGCCCTTATATTAATCTATGGTATGCCCACATCTTGAATACTGCATACAGATGTGGTCTCCTCATTTCAAAAAACATATACTGGTATTAGAAAAGATTCAGAGAAGGGCAACTAAAATTATTAGTGGTTTGGAATGGGTCCCCTATGAGAAGAGATTAAAGAGTCTAGGACTTTTCAGCTTGGAAAAGAGGAGACTAAGGGGCGATATGATAGAGGCATGTAAAATCATGAGTGGTGTGGAGAAAGTGAATAAGGGAAAGTTATTTACTTTTTCCCACAATATAAGAACTAGGAGCCACCAAATGAAATTAATGGGCAGCAGGTTTAAAACAAATAAAGGGAATTTCTTCTTCACACAGCGCACAGTCAACCTGTGGAACTCCTTGCCTGAGGAGTTTGTGAAGGCTAGGACTATAACAGGGTTTAAAAGAGAACTAGATACATTCATGAAGGTTAAGTCCATTAATGGCTATTAGCCAGGATGGGTAAGGAATGGTGTCCCTAGCCTCTGTTTGTCAGAGGGTGGAGAGGGGGGGCAGGAGAGAGATCACTTGATCATTACCTGTTAGGTTCACTCCCTCTGGGGTATTGGCCACTGTCGGTAGACAGGATACTGGGCTGGATGAACCTTTGGTCTGACCCAGTATGGCCATTCTTATGTTCTTATTTTTAACTTTGGAGGTATATTTGATTGATAAAAAGTTATGTAATTCTGAAAGTTTCATCTAGACATGGGGCTGGGTTTTTATTGCATGGTTATATCAACTGTCTTAGCTACATGGGAAATGGATTTAATTACAATAAAGTCTTCCAAGTTGAAAAGATAATAAAGATTCCTGTCCTTTAACACTTTGCTGCTCTGTGGATATTGAACCTTTAGGCACCCTTCAAAGTATGTACCATTTTGAAGGATTCTACCATTCCTAGTATTCTTTCAAAATTGTAGAAATATTTGTGTGCCCACTCTAAATTTATGGGGCCTTTTAGTGTGTATGGTTCATCCGTTTTGGGAAGTTTTATGTTTCTGATCATGAACAGAGTGCTGACACTGAAGAGGTCACCTTAAAGGAAAGAAATACAGGAACATAGGAATTGCCATAACAGTTTAGCTAAGTGGTCTATCTAGTTCATTATCCTGTCTCTGGCATTTGCTGATGCTTCAGAAACCCTACATTGGACACTTATGGAATAACCAGCCCCTAGGGGAAGCTTCTTCCTAACCCCAAGCATTCAGTGACCAGTTAAAATGCATTTGTTGGTTTTGTTTGGAAATATGAGCTTGTGTAGCAGGTGGGGAGAGACAGCAGTGGAATCCCTATGTGCAATTTTCACTATTTCAGAAATTGTAGTAGAGGCAGCATCTCAACTTTGTCTCTCTTCTGGCTACTAAGTCTAACCTGAGTCAGCACCATGGCAGCAGCTAATTCTCCTGTCTTCTTATTATGCACCAAGTTGTTTTCCCTCTTTCATGTGCAGCTGATAAGCTGCTCCTTTCAAAAACTAGTCTCTAGAGTATGTGGCCATGTTGTAAACAGCACACACATCATTCACTAAGTTCAATGATACTTACAGATTCTGCTTACTTAAGAGATGCATCAGCAGTTTGCTTTAGTAGTGGTCTTAGGTCATGCTCATCTCATCATAATGTATATATACATATATGAACTAAGTAGTACTAAGTCATCAAAGGAATAAAGGATTACGACAGGGGTCCTAGGCACAGATTGTGTAAACATGGATTTTAGAAACAAAGGCCATGACTAGACTAGGAATAAAAAGGCATGTTTTAAAATGTGTTGGGGGAAAATGTTTTAACTACATTTTTTAAAGGCTTCTGGCCAGAGCAAGTTTTTGTTTTTTTAAATCTGTTAGCTGGTCATATTAGCCCAAACAGGCAGAACTAAAATGTAGTGCTGGTGAAACAGGTGCTGCTTCTATAGCTGTGGAACGAAGAGTCACAGGAAATATAAGTGACAGCTTCACTTAAGTTACAATGGACTTAGTATGCTTTCTTCTGAACATGGAACTTCATAAAAAAGCCATTTGCAATAATGGAGAATATATATTAGATGCTGACTATTTGTGATGTGATAAGTGTTTAATGAGGGGAGGGAAATTCACCTGAAGTGGTTAATAAGCGAACATATTCTATATATTTAAAACTCTACCTAAAATATTGTCAGAAATTAGACATGTAGGAAGCATCATAGCAGCTCATCTCAAGCTGCCTAAAACAGTAGCTACTTTGCCATTGGTGGTGGTGGTGATTGTTGCTAGAGGCACCTGCCATTTTCATTATTTTTTAGGTATAGATAATTTTAAAATGTAAGTGGTGTAAATGCCAAGAGGCTGTAGTGCTGATAGTCCTCATTCCATGACCTGAAGTGCAGATTTTTGCTTTCTACTCAGAGATCTCTCTCATCTGTGTAAAAAAATTTGGGGACCTAATCTGCGAATGTTTGCTCATATGATTAGGCCTTGCAAGTAATGTCGTTATCTTCACATGAATAAGAGTTTATAGGCATGAGCCTGAGATCTAGGAGGTGGCTCTCTGATTCAGCTCTTCAGATGCTTCTGTTCAGTCTCACAAGTAACTTGTTCTCTGAATTTTATTTTTGTTTTTTTTGGGGGGGGTGAAGGAGGAGGGTCACTGCTGCTCTTACTGTCCATCTCTTTTCCTTCTGAAATTATCAGCACACACAAGTAAACCCCTAAGTTCCAGTGAGCTCCTCTCTCTCTGCCATAGTAACACCTGAAACCTTCCTTTCTTTCTGACTTCATTTTTTATTCACTGTTTAAATGTACAGTGCTACATTGGACGCAATTTGAGGAGAATGCATGATTTTTAAGGGAAATGCTCATAATATAATATAGAATGTAAGTGAAATAACTGAAAAATAGTCGGAAATTGGCTGAATGGAGAGAGAATCTCACCCTACACCTTTCTGATACATTTGCAAAATGGGTTTTAGTGTTACCACTGATTTTCTGATATTTGGCCAGTTCTATTATCTGCCAAAAATAGCTCTTCACCTTATTGCTAGTCCAAGTTCAGTCCAGATTTAATTTATCTATAACACAAAAATAAAACACTACACAGTGTCTGTGGAATTGCTTATGTTTATTCTACATCTCAGTAAAATCTCTACTCCATAAACCCAATGCAATAGGATTCTAGTTTGGAACAAAGCTCAGCCTACGGACCCATTTCTTTCCTTCAGATGCATGTGCATGACTCCTATTGATTTCATTGGGATCAGCCTGTGCTCATCCAAGCACAAAATTTGGCCCTGAATGGAAAATCTAATGGCACAATCTTAAAGGGGATATTTGATGGCTGCAACAATGATAACTGTGGTCCCACTGCCAAAGGCTGTGCAAGTTAGTCTGGTTCATCAACCAACCCTGAGTTACAGTGACATGTTCAGACTTGTGGTTCTTTAATATTGTTCCTTTCTCCTTTTGTATCATTGGGAAAGTAGCTGGGGAAAGAACACTAAAATTACGTGGCTGGTGTGTATAGCTACCGGTAGATGGGATCAAAACGGCTCAACTTCTTACTGAAAAAGTGGATCTAGGGCAAAATGAGGCATCCTACTGAAATAATGGAGCTTCACTCAGGGCTGGTCCACACTAAGCCCCCAGTTCGAACTAAGATACGCAACTTCAGCTACGTGAATAACGTAGCTGAAGTCGAAGTATCTTAGTTCGAACTTAAAGGTACTTACCGCGGGTCCACATGCGGCAGGCAGGCTCCCCCATTGACTCCGCCTACTCCTCTCGCGGAGCAGGATTACCGGCGTCGACGGCGAGCACTTCCGGGGTCGATTTATCGCGTCTAGACAAGACGCGCTAAATCGATCCCAGAAGATCGATTGCTTGCCGCCGAACCAGTGGGTAAATATAGACGTACCCTCAGAGTACAACACATCATTGCTAAAGAACTGCACTGGCTGCCTGGGAATTCTTGGGTAGAAGTGGAAGGGTTGTATTTAAACCTTTAAAGCCCTAAATGCTTGTACACCAAATTACCTGAGACAGTTTCTTTCTCTATTATGTCATTCTTCTGGAATTGTAAGCAGGTGCTTGAGCTGGAGTCTCATCCTATATGGGAGGAAATTGCTGGCTAGGTGTTATCTGTCATGGCCTCTCAACTCTGGAGTTCTCTTCCCCCTTGATCATTATGATTTGTTCATCTTCTTGACATTCTGCAAAGCTCTTGTTTTTCTTCAGGGATTTAGGGAAGAGAGAGACTGACAGATGGGTGGTTGGGAAGGTGGGTATTTGTGTTCGTCTGATGGTAGATGGTTCTCAGATTGTGTGCTGTCAGCACTATTTATTTTGAATTCTACTTTAATATAATGAATTTTAAAAAGGTATTAAGAGCACGGGCGTAGATATGTATTGATACTTTCCTAAATTAACCTATTAGAACCAAAATTTGTCTCATAGGTCCTATACTTCTAATAACTTATGTGGATTTCTCATAGTTTGTGATTTTGGTCAGGAAGACCTGAGATTTACACCTTCTGTTGCTAGAAGGCTCTGAGTGGCCATAATTTTCAATATGGTGACAGCTGTGATAGCCTGGATGGTTGCAGATTTGTTATAATATGTTCTGAAGAACAGTATTACCAAATGACCGGAGGAGAGCTAATGTGATGCCAATTTTTTAAAAGGGCTCAAGAGGAGACCCTGGCAATTACAGGCTGGTGAGCCTGACTTCAGTACCGGGCAAACAGGTTGAAACTATAGTAAAGAACAAAATAGTCAGACACATAGATGAACATAATTTGTTGGGGAATAGTCAACCTGAGAGAAATCATGTAAAGGGAAATCATGCCTCACCAATCTAGATTTCTGTGATGGGGTCAACAAGCATGGTGACAAGAGGGATCCAGTGGATATAGTGTATTTAGATTTTCAGAAAGCCTTTGACAAGTTCCTTCACAAAAGGTTCTTAAGCAAAGTAATCAGTCATGGGACAAGAGGGAAGGTTTTCTCATGGATTGGTAACTGGTTAAAAGATAGGAAACAAAAGGGTAGGAATAAATGGTCAGTTTTCAGAATGGAGACAAGTAAATAGTGGTGTCCCACAGGGGTCTGTACTGGGCCCAGTCCTATTTAACGTATTCATAAATTATCTGGAAAAAGGGGTAAACAGTGAGGTGGCAAAATTTGCAGATGATACAGAACTACTCACGATAATTAAGTCCCAGGCAGACTGCAAAGAGCTACAAAAGGATCTCTCAAAACTGGGTGACTGGGCAACAAAATGACAGATGAAATTCAATGTTGATAAATGCAAAGTAATGCACATTGGAAAACATAACCCCAACTATACTTATAAAATGATGAGGTCTAAATTAGCTGTTACCACTCAAGAAAGAGAACTTGGAGTCATTGTGGATAGTTCTCTGAAAACATCCACTCAATGTGCAGAGGCAGTCAAAAAAGCGAACAGAATGTTGAAAATCATTAAGAAAGGGATAGACAATAAGACAGAAAATATCATATTGCCTCAATTTAAATCCTGGTATACCCACATCTTGAGTACTACGTGAAGATGTGATCACCCCATCTCAAAAAAAGATATATTGGAATTGGAAAAGGTTCAGAAAAGGGCAACAAAAATGATTAGGGGTATGGAATGGTTGCCGTATGTGGAGAGATTAAAAAAACTGGGACTTTTCAGCTTGGAAAAGAGATGAGTAAGGGGGGAGATGATTGCGGTCTATAAACTCATGACTGGTGTAGAGAAAGTAGATAAGGAAGTGTTGTTTACTACTTCTCATAACACAAGAACTAGGGGTCACCAAATGAAATTAATACACAGCAGGTTTAAAACAAACAAAAGGAAGTATTTTTTCACAAAATGCACGGTCAACCTGTGGAACTCTTTGCCAGAGGATGTTGTGAAGGCCAAGACTATAACAGGGTTCAAACAAGAACTAGAGAAGTTCATGGATGATAGGTCCATCAATGGCTATTAGCCAGATGGGCAGGGATGTTGTCCCTAGGCTCTGTTTGCCAGAAGCTGGGAATGGGTGACAGGGGATGGATGACTTGATGATTACCAGTCCTATTCATTCCCTCTGGGGCACCTGGCATTGGCCACTGTTGGAAGACAGGATACTGGGTTAGATGGACCTTTAGTCTGACCCAGTATGGCCGTTCTTATCTTAAAAAGTTATTTTATAAAAGCAATATGTCCCATTATGTCCTTATTTCAACTCAATGGACTTTATGTTCATTTTGTTATGAATGGCTGTCAAATCATGGGACAAAATTCATCCATGGCATAGCTCCATTGACTTCAATTGAATTACAGCAGGGATTAATCTGGACATACTTTTTTTCTGCCATTGCCATAGGAAAGTAGGATTAAGGTATGGGGAAGCTATTATAAATAAAGATGAAGAGAAAGTTGATCTGATGTGCAGATGCTATGAAACCATGTCTAAGATCTATGAGAAACTAGCACCTAGATCAGGAAAGGCAACTAGTCTCATCAGTGCCATTGCACAGCTTTTCAATCTGGCCAGTAGCTTGGCAGGTAGCATATGATTTGAATGAAATAAAATTTGGGGCTAACCAAAACAATAATTATGCAAATGAGCCTACTATGTGGAATCTAAAAGGAGAGCTAAACGTAATGAAGTTGCTTGATATTAATGTTGTTTATGTAGAGCAGTGGTTCCCAAACTTGTTCTGCCGCTTGTGCAGGGAAAGCCCCTGGAGGGCCAGGCCAGTTTGTGTACCTGCTGCATCCGCAGGTTCGGCCGATCACGGCTCCCAGTGGCCGCGGTTCGCTGCTCCAGGCCAATGGGAACTGCTGGAAGCCGTGTGGGCTGAGGGATGTACTGGCTGCCGCTTCCAGCAGCTCCCATTGGCCTGGAGCAGTGAACCGCGGCCAGTGGGAGCCGCAATCGGCCGAACCTGCAGATGCGGCAGTTAAACAAACCGGCCTGGCCCTCCAGGAGCTTTCCCTGCACAAGCGGCGGAACAAGTTTGGGAACCACTGATGTAGAGGTTTCCATCAGATGTGGGCCCCATTTCGCTGGGCACTATATAAATGGATAGAGTCAAATTTTCAAAGGAGCTTGACACTGACAATTGGGGACAGGTTTTCAAGACAGTTGACTCCTATTTAGGCACCAAAACAAGTGGCCAGACTTTCCAAAGAACTCAACACGTTGGGTGCTGAATGATTTGGAAAATTTGGCTCCATTTATGAGTACATGCTCCCCCCCCCCCCCCCCCCCGGGGTGCTAACCTTTTTTTTATATCTGGACCATAATAAATGACACTCCTGCCCCAATGAGCTTACAAACCTAATAAGACATCACCGAGTGGCGGTATTACAAGAACAATGCTGCTACAGCAATATGTAATGCCAGGCTGCGTTAAGCCTGAGAGAACGTGAGCAACCTGTGCAATAGTAAATGAGAAATGACAATATTGAGGTTCTGATTTAAAACCTAAGCTAATGTTCTTCACTTTAGAACATTAATGAAAAAAGGAGGGAATAAAGCTACAATGCAGAACTGCATATATTTTATGTGCTTTGTACATGCCAAAAAAATTCTGACTCTGCTGTATACAAATACAGATGGCAAAACTTAAATACTCAGTCTTGTCCTTAACTCACCTAAATATGTCACCCAACAGGTTCTATTTAACTAAAGAATTAATTGAGAATTGTATTTCTCATTCAGAGATAAAATGACTCTGGATGGCTATAAAGACAGCAAAACCTTTGGTGAATTAACAAACAGACAGTGTTTATAATGAGCACCGTTGCTAACTAATGGACATATGATGCATAGTTTACAAATGATCGGATAAAATGGGTGCATCCATGTTCTGTAAATGATCAATAAAAATTCTTCAATTATCTCCAAACTAGTAACAGCTAGCAGCTATTCAGCTGTCCTTGGACACAGGAAATGAAATGCATTCAACAGGTTTGTGTTCCTTTATGATATAATGGGGCACCTTTCAGCCTCCTCACCTGGAAATGAGAGCATGTTACATCTCCTAAGTTAAAAGGAGGCATTCTTGCACTCAGCAGGCCATCTCTCTCAGCTATGGTATTTTGACACTGCAGATGCCAGGCTTCCACAGCCCGTCTGTGGTCACTCTGGAGTGTCTCAAAGATCCATTTGTTCTACTTCTTCCAGGGATGGTACAGTGACTTTTAAGTCCCACATATGAGGAGCTTCTGGAAAGCGAAGGGTTGGGGTTCTTTGTCCGTTCCTTCTTTTGCATACCAAACTGTAGAGTAGAGGATGCCAGAAGAAAAATTCTTGGTTTCATTCCACTTCTCCCGGCCCATTTAAAGCATACTCCATTGCCTTCTGGAGTACACTAGTTTCAGGTCAAAATATTCTTGTAAAGCCTAAATTTAGGCTACTAAATCTGTATTTAGGAATTTGCTTGACTGATTTTCAAAGCAACTCCAACTGAATTAATATCATAATTCCCGTGGAAGGACTCAAGAACGTCATTTCTTATATTCTGTTTTCCTGAAGCCTGTATAGTCATATATGCCAATGTAAACGTGGATGTAAAATGCTACCAAATGATATTTTTATTCCCTCTTCACTGTGGTGCCTTTGTCTAAACAAGATGCACATGGAGTTAATTAGGACCATCTTTTCTATTTGATGTCCACACAGTATTTGTGATGCCAAATAGCCATACTTTTCACTCTCAGCCACCAAAGCACATGTATTTGACTAATATAAATCTGAACAATGAGGATCAATGTAACAACTTACAGACTTGTGTCAAAATTCTATGGCTCTTATGTCTGCGAATGGCTACCACATGCTCATATTGGTGGGGTCACTTGTGGTGTGGAATAAGCAGTTTGTGTCCTCAGCCATGCATAGATTGGGTATACACAGGAAATGACACTGGACATCCTGCAGGTTTGTATCCAAATATAAAGGTTTGTATGCTGCCTCATAGCGCCCCCACAGCCTCTTGCAGCCATTGACTTCTCTCAGTGAAACCTGCATCTGAGACTTTAATGAGGAGGTCAGAGAGCAAGCAATGTAATTAAGGCAACTTAGGTCATCAGTGAATCACAAGGCTGTTTTGGTGTCCATTGTGTATCACAGAGTAGTTGTTCCCAAGCTCTGTCAGTTTCTTCACGTCATACTTTTTTTCCATCCTGACATAAATGCTCTGCTGAATGGAGGGGTTAATAGCAGCTATGCAATGGTAGGGGAACTTTACTGAGTACTAAAAATGTGCTTGGCTTCTACAAGCACATTGGGACAGGGAACCTGCTTTCCTTTGTCGTTTTTTTCTCTTGATTGCACAGCACAGTTCTTCATGAATTTTACCTATGTGCTCTCTTCTGTACAGAGCAAGGGAGTGGAGCAAATAGACCATAGAAATTTAGTTGTTTAAAAAAATGCTTGCTGAGATGAAGATTTCAGTTCCCAGAGTTTCATGTCCTCTAATAAGCCTGTGCTAAGAGATGACTGGTGAAGCATGACCTGCACGTTCCTTTAGGTCATCATAGCTGAATGATCTCTGCAGAGACTATTCAACTTTCAGATTATCCATTGGACAAGTGAATACTGTCTTTGAAACCATGTCAGTTAAAAAGGTTAAAAGTTTCTCTCTTTGATTAAGACTCATATGTCCCTAGATTTAGATTCCTACCCAGTACCATCAAGTATTCTGTATTCATCACAAGCAACTGAAGATTTTTTAATAAAGTTTGGAAGCAATCTTTCTTAGTATAATCTTATCCCTCAGCCTAATGTAAGTTTTTCCATTTTGGGTGTTGTTGTTTTTGGACTACTGCTTCTAAGCTTGTTGGTATGAAGGTTTTGTATAAGCACAACATTGCTAATACTGTAATTCAGTTTCAACTATTTTGAAAATTTTATTTTCACTTTCAACCATCTAAAAGATGCATATGCATCCTTGTTACTTTTCATATGCCCACATAATCCCTATCCACATGAAAATGTGCACTTAGATGTGATAACATCAGCTGTTTTCCTACGCAATAGTTAATAAAACCACATTATAAAACTGAAAGTATTTATTTATTTATTTTACCATTTATGTATTCATATAAAGCTCCCTTAGACTACTTTGGACTATTGTAGTGGTAAATGACAAATGAAATTATGACACCCTTTTTTCATTGGTGCATGTTAACCAAACTAGTACTAAGGCTGTAAATTTATCTGTTACGTTCACTGCCAACCATCTCAGTAAGCAGTTCTAAAAAAAAAAAAAAAAAAGAAAAAAAAACAAAATAAATTATTAATATTTTATTTTATGGCGGTAATAAAAACCATTAAAATAACAAACTGTGATACTTATTTGTATTTATTTCTCCCTTCCCAACCTATAAAAAAGGTTCCTTGGTTTATTTGTCAAATTAAAAAAGTATTTTTAAGGCTGCTCTATAGAGTGGTTTTGCAGTCTCAGCATAATGTAGTGTTTAGATATGTCAGTACATTTACAACTGCTTTTAAGTTGGGCATTAACAGGGCTCCATTCATGTACATTAGGATAAATAAGCATAAGAAGTGGTTACAAAAATAGTAGAAGTACAGTAGGATGGCTGTTTGGCTAGAAATGGAAAATACTGAAATATAATGAAAGCCACTTACTGGTTTTTATATGTCCATCAAATGGTTTGCAGATTTGCCACTTGAGACAATGCAGGTTTAGAAAAGCTTGCTAGCATTTGTCTTTTAATCTCGGGAAGAATGGCTTCACTGAAAGCTGCCTATAGCTGTCTTTTCAGTATTGTTCATGCGTGCACGTCCACGTGTATATATGAGTACATTTAGTACATAAACATTTTGGTTTGGTTGATTTCTCCAGAACTGAAATCAGTCTTTGAGAGTCGTGAGTAGAAGAAAGACATTTACTGTAACTACTTTTGTCTTTTTCTTATTGCTATAGATTTTTCAATAGTCTTGCAGACTTGGACAGCTAAAAGAGAAACGAGAGGAAGCGAGCTTGAGAGACAGATTGCTCTCCTACACTGGAGAGTATAAACCAAATAGTATGTGGTGTTTTAATGGGATATAGCACCTTTTATCTACAGGTCATTAGTTTGAATTTAGGCCAGGATGATAGTGACCCAAGGTAATTTTTATCAGACAATTGCTCAGTGACCTTTAAGTTGGTGTTTTCAGCCCATTTTCTTACAAGCAGGGTTCTAATTCAAGATGGTCAGTAAGTGCCATACTTAATGGCAGTCTGAAAAAGGCTAATGTTTAAGTGGGCATGGAGTGAGAGCTACCCTCTCAACCCTAAAATTTGTTCCTCAAGGTTACATTTGAAGTGCATTGGCTGAGAAGTGACTGTGTACCTTGCACTGCCACTGCCTATGCTGTAATCTTTTTGTGTGTGGCTGAAAGATTTCAGTCTCTAATCTTGTCATTCTAACACTATTTCTCCCCCTTCCCCAAAAAAATAAATTTAGTTAAAACTTTAAAAAGTCAACTCAGCCCAATCTATATTAAATAAATGGATTAGTCTCAGTCCAGTTCATAATGGATAGTTGTCGATGTCAGAAAGTCACCATCCCAATTGGCATTAATTATGACCCTTTTCAAATGACTCAGCAGAGTTCATACATCAAATGGCTTTGAAAATTGACTTGTGCTCTCTGCCCTAGATCTGAGCTGAGACACATTAATGGGGTACTGGGGGAAGCTTGCCCAGTTGCTACCAGTGTTGAGTAAGGGCCAGATTCCATTACTCTTACAAGGAAATTGATGGGATTGCATGCAGCTTAAAGTGTCACTCAGTGTAAGGAAGAATGGCCAATCTGACTTTGAGTAAATTGTAGTTGATGTCCATCTTCTCTTACACGTATTTAATTCATGTACAAACAGTATATTAAAATTTGTTATTGAAACAATCTACAGAAAAAATCAATACAAGATTGAGAAGCATCAACCTACTAAACTGAACAAATGAGATGTTTATAAGCACAAGGGGCCAGTTTCTGATGCCCTCATTTTGAGAAATGCCTTATTTCCCTGGTGGTCCTTTTGAATTCAGCTGTACTACCAATACACTAAGTGAGTAAGGGTGTCAGAATGTCTGTCTATATACACAACAATTTTATTTGTAATGTACTTAGAAATGACGGTGACTTTGGATTCCATTGTTTGGAGAGAAATAGAGAGAATCTCCCAGGAAAGTTTAGGAAATTTCAGTTCTTAGTCCTTTGCTTAGGTACCATTGGTCCATTTTAAGGAAGTGTAACCCATGTTGCTGTCTAGCAAACACCTCCCTGCCATAATAGTGGAACACGATTTGATTAGACATCCCTCTCATTAGAACAGTGTGTATAGAATGTTTAGACATTCAAGTAGGATGCTATTACATTTTAAAACTGTGTCTGATTCACAAAAATGCTGATTCAAGCAACTCCATACTGTTCTAAAACAAAACAGTATAATTTGAGACAGAACTCATAAAAATGCATGTCTTAATTATGCAGAAAAGCAGAAAGATAAACACAAATAAGAAGCTTGCAAGAGAACCCCCGTTAGCTGTGTACCAATTTATTTGTGCTCCTTGGTAAAGTATAACTTGAACACTGATGAATCTGTCGAGCCCACACTGGTGATTAATACACTTTTGTGAAGACCAGTGGCCCAAAATGACTTTCCACAGTAGAACAAGATTAATTCTCTATTCAGGGTGGAAGATCACATACAGTAAACATGTAGTGATGATGAGGCATGAGTAAGGGAAGAACTGAGGGATTATCTTTATCATCACTGTTGACAGCTCATCCATGTACTTCTTAAAAATAGATTTAAAGCTATAGTCAGCATTTAGGTGACCAAAGTTGCTGAACAATAACTTTTTCTTATATTTAAATAGTTCCCATGCTCATCTTAATGGTGATTATTTTGCGTTAGGTCTGCATCTATTTTGCTCTCTAATTTTCTGCAACCAGAATCTTTTGAAAATATGCATTAGAGCTGGGTTTGGCCTTTATATTGTTCAAGCTTAGTCAGCACTTTAGGAAATTATGTCCACTGAATCACTGCAATTGGAGATGGAAAATGTACTTGATCATTTGTGTTAATTCATTTTATGGAGAGGTCTGAATTCCATTTTGAATTATGCTCCTTGGGCTGCATTGCAAATAGAGGATCAATCAACATGTGTTAAATAACTATTAAATGCAAAATTTGCTCCAAAGACCACTATCCATTCTAGTGCAATGTTACTTTTATAAATGAAGGGCTCGATCCAAAGGCCACTGAAGTAAAAAAAATCCATTGATTTCAGTGGGCTTTGGATCAGGCACTTCATGAACAAAAAAAGAGTTAAAGCTCTCATAGTAACATTAGTTCACCACATTACATCATAAATGTATATCCAAAGCTATCCAGCAGAGAAGTTCATTGTGTTTATGGCTCAAATGCAACTCCACATTTTATTAACAATGTATTATGGGTAAGCTCATTAATAACATATCGTTATCACACTCTTGTTTGGGACAAGAAACCATTTGGAACTTGATAACATTTGACAAGAGAGAGAAAGAGATATTTTTTTATAACTTTACATCTGCGTAATTTGATTCCTTTATATTGGATGTAATGTATGTATGTATGTAAACTAATATTAATGAATGGTAAAATGTACTATATGTTGGGTTATTGATTTCATTTTCCACTTTAATACCTTTTCTAGCAGAGAATGTTTATACAGATACTTGTCCCATAAAATTATCATGGATGTTATTGCTTTTCTTCCTAGATATGAAGCCAAATTCTGGCACTAAGATAAAACAAATAAATGCTAATATGAGCAATGGTCTATGTATCTTATATAGAACTTGATCTTGTGAGGTAGTGCCCAGTTCCCTCAATTCTGTGACACAGCAGAAGATACTCAGTACTTTGCATGCCCATGCCCATAGTGCATATCATAGCACATTTTCAAAGTATGGGTGAACTTGTTCAGGTTAAAATAACATCCAACTCAAACCTTGAGCAGAACTCAAATCGTGTCAGGAATCAGGGCCTGTAACAGAGCCATTCTCCAGGCAACCTAACATGTGTAGCATCTACCTGATTGGCTATTCTGCCTGACTGGTAGGAAGTGGCAGCAGACCAGCTCTTAGACCCAACAGCAACAGCTCAGTGGCTGATCAAAGCATTCACCCACCGCTGTGATAGCTCTGGCTCCTGCCTTGCTCCTGCCTTAGACCCAACCCTGCTCCTGCCTTCCACTACTCCAGGTAACAGACCCTCAGCTCTGGTGCATGACTTCTGATTTTGGCTCTGACCCTTGGCTCTGGCATTTGGCCTCTGAATCTGGCTATGACCCATGGCTCTGATTCTCGACTATCGACTCCTGCTCTAACCACTTGGCCTGACTCCTGCTCTAACCACTGGAGAAAACTGCCCATGTCCCGGTCATTACAAATGGAACCTTTTATGAAGGTTCAAAATATTCAGAGTATTTTTTCCTCATTATTGTTCATTTTCATGCACATCCAGACTTCTTCTAGCCAGGTTTAGAAGTGAAGTCTAAAATACAAGAAGAGGGATTTCCAATCGGACTGAGAACAGGGAAAATCTTGGCAATCTCAGAGAAGTACCTGTTTGGTCCCATGAAATTTAGAGCCCAGTCTTGTAGGGAGACATTGATAGGTGGGATAAGGTTCACGTCAGCACCCTAAAATGAAAGCGCTTTTCAACCCCCTCACCCTTTATGGTTTGCTCTTTGTTTTTGTATTTTTGTGTTGAAAAGGGATTCACAAATGTATGTTTCTGGACACTTTTGGTGACAATATTAATTATTTCTATAGCTATTCCACAGAAATGCAGCATAAGCTGCTTACAATTTTAAACCACAAGGGTTTAATGCCTGGAACTAATAGTAAGAAGACAGTACAGCTATCAATAACATTAAGATGAACATGGATGGGTCATTGATGAGGGCTATAATTCACAGACTAAGACCCTGTCAATGGTGAAAAAAGGACAGTGGGAAACTATTTTACTTCAGATAGTAAATCTATCAACACCTTAAGTTATATAGAGAAAAATAATACAATTGAACAAAAGGGAGAGAGATATTCAGAGTATGAGGGGAAATTATTGTTAGAAGAATTTAAGTAGTATATTCAATGAGTTATGCAGATTCAATATTAGACTAGGACAGATATATGGGATGGGGAAATACTTCATGATCTTCCTAAACATTTTTATTAGTTTGTAAAACATTGCAGATGTTTTGGAATGAGCTCTTAAAAAATGAAATCCTGTTTGCCCTATATGAATGCTAAAGATCTCACTTTTGATATGAATAGGGTTTTTATTTTATTTCATTTTATGTGTCTCCTTAGCTAAATTTTCCCTTCCTCTACTGTTTAGCAGTGTGTTGTCTCCTGGTTGGTTTCCATCATCCACCTTGATGGTGCTGATACAGCTTATATAGTTGGGATATAAAAGAGATCGGGATACTTTGGGATTAAATGAATTATACAAATGGAATATATTATTTTATTTGAATGTTGTTTGAAAACTCTGTCATCTTAACATAAAATTACTTCAAACCCAGTAAAAATGTAATATTTGTATTAGTTTGATTTATGTTTGTAGCATAATATAAAATTCAAAATTTTGCTGGTCACAAATTTGGCTGGCAAATGAATGGGGGTTTTTTTTGTCTGTAGCTGTGCTCTGTCGTAGGTCTCTTTCTCCCTTTGTGTGTGTGTGTGTGTCTTCCACTCCGCCTTGGGACCTCTTCTGTGTTGCCAGCAGCCTTCTCTCTATCAACCTCTTCTCCCTATTTCTGCTGTTCCATCTGCACACATGAATTGTAATGACTGTGAGAACTGTCAGAGTTATATTAGACACTGAAGTTTCCTCTGGTGCTTCTGAGAACAATCTGAAACAATATAAGAATTCCTACTGAGCTCAATGGTGTGAAGGGTACAATAATACTCCAACTTACCTATGAATCACATCCCCTCCTTAGCGCATTTGTTGCACTTTATGGCAATATTGATATGCATATGTAAGCGGATAAACATAGACAAATGATATTCTGTTGATATGAAATCATAACATTGAACTGGAAATAGATTGCTCAGGATAGCACATCTTTCATCATAAAAAAGATCTCTTGAACTGTAGTATAAAAAATACATAGAACAGTGAAGTTCCAACAGGAAGCTGAGAGACACTCACATGCCATGCTGATGGGCTTCAGGATAAGAACCTTGGTAGGTACATAAAGAGAACATTCATTGTTCACCCTGTATACAAGAGCTTTTCAGCATTGTATGTTCCAGGGTAACCTACAAGAATAATTACATCCAAATGGTATATGCCTACACACCTTTGAATGGAATACATAAAAATCCTTTGTCATCTACTAGTATGTACAGCATACAGTACAACAAACACAAGGCAAACTGGATTTGGCTTTTAAAAAGCTCAAGCATGACTGCTGCATCTTGTACAAGGATCTGTCTGCTTGCAAAGACTTTACATCAGATCCTGGCTGGAAGCTGGCATTTTCAAAGGTCATGAAGCTCCTCGGCACTAGTCAATTACTGAGCAAAGGCTACCACTGACAGTTTTAACACTGGCTGAATTAGCTGAGCACTTGCTGAGACAATCAAACCTTTTGACCAAAAGCAGCCTGACAAACTCTACAAGATTTCTGCCCAAAGTTTCAAAAATCAGACCAACACCGGCCGTAAAAACATTTTTTTGCTGCATTTGCAAGGTTTTTTTTAAAAAAGGAGAAAATCACAATAAATGATGAGAAAACAAGTGTGTTCTCTATTGGTTTGCACCTTGTAAAGTTACTTACAGCTGTGTGACCATTCTGACCTGGCGGTATTTTATCAGTTCCTTGGACAGGTGAACTATGGAGCCTAAGCACTGATGAAAACATCCAACATTTCCAGTACTGTATATTGCTGTGGGGCGCTGGCTCAGAGGGCTCTGGTATGCTACTTACAATCTTTTAATGGAGAGTGTACCATAATTTCAAGGGGCAAAAGCAAGACAAAATGTTCTTTTAAGGAAAACGGGGGGCAGAAGAGGGGGAAAGAATGAAGGAAATAAAAGGCCCAGTACTGGGATTTAGTTTGTAGCACTGGATGTGATTGCAAGGAAACATTATCAACTAATACAATACTCATATACAGATCATTGTGTGGTATTTATTTGTTTGCACTAGAGAGAGAATTTTCCTGCTTCCCCTTTTCACTATTATCAAACTTACAGTAGCACTTTTTCTTTTTACTTATCTATGTTTCACCACCAACCAGTCAGCCGTATGAGGAAATTGTTTCTATCATCTTTTCCATCTGAGTTGTATAGCTGACGTAGACTGACACAGAGGCTGATTCTGTGTTCTAAAAGCTAATTCTTGGTTATTAGTTAGCCTTGGCTATGAAACACCAGCTCCTTTGTATCCATGAGTACCCCATAATATTCAACATAATTTACATTTTGTTTGAAACATTCCATGATAATATGCACATGCATGTTTTCACTAGTTTATTAAACATAGATATTGCATGCATATACATTCTTATTATTGCATTCTAGTAACACCTAGCGTCTCAACTGGCTCTAGGAATCCATTGTGCTGGGTTCTGTGCATGTTCAAAGTAAGACTTTCCTTGCCTGTAAGAGTTGACATAATCTTACGCTCTTTCTCTTTTTATACACACACATCCACGTACACACTCACACAAATAGATACATATATATACACACGTTGTAATGTTGTTTTAAGTATAATAATTATCTAGAAGATGGTAACCATTTGTTGGCTCCCTCAGACAGTGGGTGATATAAAAAGTTCATTCAATCGCTAGACAGATTTACTGGGTATAGATGTATTCCCCATTTTAAGCACAGAGACTATCTCTAAAAACAGAATGGTTTTTTTAAGTCCACCCGCAATGTCTATACATTTATCTATAACTATTCATATAAGTAAAAATTATATAAAATTAAAAAATGACATTTTTGAAAGCACTCAAGCTAGTGAATCTGTCTATGAAGCAAACTTCTTGTGGGCATGAAGTATTTTAAATGTGTGAACACAAAGAGGCAGGGAGGGGATAGGATAGACCAAAAGATAAAACCAGAACTGCTGCAAAAGTTTTTCATAGATGTCAGAATTCACCTGAAATCAAAGTGAGTCTGAATTCTATTTTTTTTCACAAACCTCTGCCCATCTTCATCTTGAACCTGGGGTGATAGTGTTCAGACAGCTCTTTACATCCTATGTGACTCACCCCTCCCAGGTATTCCTCTCCCTGAATTATTTTTCTTCAAGAGGGAGCTAGATGTCAAGCTGTCTGGAGTGGCTCACGACCATGTGTGCCAACCTCAGGGCAGACTGTTACACAATAGGACATGAACCCCAAACTGGTTGAGTGTTCTATAATTATATATCACCAACCAAGTATCACATGTGAACTCCTTAAACACTATAACAGCCTTGACGTGGAATCACAGACAGTCCCCTTGGGCATTCCAGTCTATCTTGTCACCTAGACTAGCTATGCTTTGTGATAGATGACCCCTTATACCAAAAATCACAAGGGGGGAACTCAGAAAGAAAACTCAGAGGATGAGCGTGGGCTGAGAAGTGAAGTCTTCAGGGGAAGCCCCCCTTGCTGTAAGCCTGTATTACAATATGATAATTTGTAAGGAAAGAATAAATACACATGTTGGTGAAAGGATAACAACCTGGTGTGTGTTTGTGATTGTGAGACTATGCAAACGGACCAGGCAATGGAGTACACCAGGTAGTGAAGAGGTACCCTGTGACAGTCCTTTAGGGCTACCCCAAACTAAGTAGCTTGGGGTTCCTTTGCTTAAGCTTAGAAATACTGCCCTTTGCAAATTGCAGGCAGCATAATGATACAGTTCCTTCTGTTCATGCATATTTATTCCCTTCTCCCAGAGTTCAAACTGTGATGAGATGAGAGTTTGTGCATGTCCCCTCTTTGTGGGTGTGGGAGGAACAATCGACCAAGTCTTTTGTCCATTGATGTTCCACAATGGTTTCTCCAGTGTCTATAGGCCTTCTTTGGCTGGCCAGGAAATGACCTCTTGGAGTAAACTAGTATTTCACACTTGGTAATGCTTCTCTCCTGACTGTCAGGGTTTCCAGTTTCATAGCAAACGCTTTTCTAGTACAAAGCAAACACTTTAATATTACCTTATAACACGGGCTCAGATATTATAAGTGAGATCAGTACTTGCAGATACTCATGAGCATTTCATAAAGTCCAAACACTAAACATATTCATACAAACTTTACATTTATTTTAACAATGGTAACACACAGGTGTGCCAGACTGGTTTCCAGCTATACACTGTCAGTGTTCAGTGAGGCCTAGAGGCCTGGGCATGAGCTGGCATCTGGTCTGCCAGCATCACACCAAGCTCTACCCTCCTCCCATGCAGTCTTCCTGAGCTGCTGGCTCAGTACTTGCTCTTTGGGGGCAATGGGACACTTCCCTCTCAGGGTCTTTGGGTAATAACTGGTTATCAGGTACTGCTCACAGTTCTTGCAATATCTTTGGAAGAGGGTCATAATGTGCACCCCTCTACCTCTGACCCTCTTACAGGGCAGCAGAAGAACAAGGACACATTTCAAATCACACTGTTAGCTGGTGAGGATTGAGCCCTGACTATGGCAGAGATGCCCTGTAGTCCTCAGTGCACAGTTGCTAGGGAACACATCCCCTCTAAGACATCAAATGTTAAGGATGGTCTAACTCAGGAACCAACCCATGCAACAAACCAAGACGAGGCAGAAGGCAGGGGCTACTTAGGATGAAGGGGTTTTACTGGAGGTTTGAGTTCATGCAGTGGCTGGGTTAACTCATTTGTTTATTCCATTGTCATTGTCTTTTAAATGGATTTTGAGTTCAGTTATTAAAATCAATAGGGATTGGAATAAACCATTACAAATGATATCTGAGGATTTAAGAACTTGGAGCAAAAACAAAATCTTTATTTTTGGGGGGTTTGGTGCGAAATGTTTCTGAACATATTAGTGCTCAGTTGTCCCTCCCCTTTCTCTTACCTTGGCCTCTCCGTTTCTTAGGTGTCTTCTGAATCAGCCCTGCCTGTGCCTCTGGTGCAGCTACTATTTCAACTGCAAAGCACGGGACAGATCCAGTTCTCGCTCACATTGGCATATACTCTATACATCACACTTGGAACAAAAGCCTTATGCACTTATCTCATTTTGATGAGTTGGCTGTTCTCTCTGACTCTGCTGATCCATAAGACATGAACTGAATCCCTTCACTGACATTGTATGGAAACTCAGACATCATGATGACCTCCATAGATATCTATCTCATATACTGACCCACCCATGCAACAAAAAGTTATTGGAGCGGGCCTACAGTTCAGGTCGCTATTAATACAGGGCACTGCCCTTAGGGTTACTGAGTACCCTTGAATGTTTAAATCTCTGACAGCTATCACTTCACTGCAGGGTAGACATATGTAGCCATTCCCAGCTGACATATTTATTCAGGATCACATCAGATTAGCCAACTACACTTCAAAAAATCTGTCTCTCCTTACACAGCAAGCCTATAGACTCATCTTCAAATTTGAGAAGAGCAATCTATCTCACACTCAATTGATTGTTCATTTGGCAGTTGACACAGACACAGTAAAAAGTACAGCACCTGTGATGGAGAAATGATTCTGGAAGCTCCATTCAGTGATCATCCGGGTGGTGTCCAGCACGAAACATGCATTTCTACTTTGCCCTCTTAAGGGTGATGGCATCCAGTAATGAGGCATTCTCATGAGTAAAGTGGAAAATGGAGTACTTGAAAAGAGTCATACTGAATAAATGGCTGAGACAACAGCTCTTTATGCACCATTAAGTCAGGGCTCTAGACAATGCGAAAGATGCTTTGAAGTGGTGGCTGATAAATCAAAGAACAGCAGCCATGTCTGGTACTAGACTCAAAGATTGGAAAAGGATGTGAGGGACATCTCAATTCAAGGCATTTGTTCCAAAGAAGAGGGGAAAAAACTGCACATTTTTCCTGGTACTCAGCAGTCTGACATGTCCTTCTGAAAATGCAGTCTGTTTTGAAAGAGCAACACATCCTAATGACAGATAGCATTAAACCAGTGGCATCCAAACAAGAAATATGGGAACTGGAAGGATATGCAAACTCCAGAAAGAAACGATGCTGTTGCAGTGGGCAAAGAAAAACAACCTTTACTCAACTAGTAATACAAAGAAAGAAACATAAAACATTAGACTTGCTTGGATGAGTCATCAATGTTTCCAGCTAAGGGAAAGATATTTAAACCAGTTGGTTTAGTGGATAGCAAAGTCTCCGGGATATTCTAAGATCAACCTCTGTGCATCAGCGGTCAGCCACAATGCATTGACTTATTTCTAATGGGAGTATAACCAAACAATAGCTCATGCTTGCGATCTCAAGAGTAGTCCAAAAACCTGCTCTATACATTTTACGGAGTACAGTTTGTCTAGTGCCTCTTTTCTATTGCCAATGATAAAATGAGAAGTTGTCCCACACTGTCTATAACCACCATAGGTTTTTTGAAACAGTGAAAACATATTTCCATCCATCCCTTCAGGTCCGAGATAGATCTGATATTTCCTTGAAGGTATTTGAGTACTTCTATTGGGACTACAATGTTTGATTATGATTATTATTTTTTAAAAATAATCCTGCCTATTGAGTAGGAAACTACGAGAAAAAAAGTTCCAGGGATGGTTTTACACACTTTGTGGATTTCAAAAGCCTCTATCCAAAATCTCCAATTTTGGAAAAAAGTCACCTACTTTGTAAAGAGAAATCATGCCTCACCAATCTATTAGAATGCTTTTAGGGGGTCAACAAACATGTGTACAAGGGTGATCCAGTGGATAGAGTGAACTTGAATACTCAGAAAGCCTTCAATAAGGTCCCTGTTCCAAGGTCTTAAGCAAAGTAGCTCTATCCACACCCCTACACAAGGGCTGGGAGCAAGCTCAGTGTAGAGTTCTTACTTCAGCTTTACTTTAATCGGGGAGGCCTCCACTGGGGGTATCTTGATGGCGTTGTTCCTATCCCCTAAAGCCTCCAGAGCAGCTGAGAAACAATCCCTATGAGTTTACTTTAGACCTAATAGCAGCACATTTCTCCAACCTTTCAAATAGGAAAAACAGAATTATAAAATTGCTGCATTCAGAAAACATTTTTTTCAGCACCTTGATAATACATACAGTCAATCAGAAAAAAAATTGTCCAACACTGACTGACATCAAACATAACTCACTATTCAGTTAAGCATTTGGTTTATCAATCACTTGTGAACCACGTGTATTGTGTTAACTCAGATCATAATTGCCTTCTTGCCAAATGCTATGCCAGATTTTTGACTACATAAATGGATATGTGTGATGTGCTATCATTCCCTCTCTGCCAATTTAACTGCCTTCTCTTTTGAAGAAAAGAATGATAGGGAGAGTTTGAACACATTTTTGTGAATTTATATGAAAGTCATTAAAAGTAGCTATGTTTGCTAGGAGAGTGCATAGGTTTAATAGAGTAGAAGTCAAAGCTATATCATATTAATCAGAAAAGTAACTATTGGAATGACATGGTCAACAGAGGTCAGGAGCATCGGACAAGAAGAAAAACAAGCAGCTCTAGTGGCGATACAAAGAACAGTCCATAATAGTAGAGGCACAAGCCATTGCTTTCCACCCTCAGAGTAATAGGAAATCAGACTCCACAGAGAAGAAAAGTATGCAAGAAAAATGAACTTTTCTGTACTCAAACTCATCACTTCTTTCCAAAAGTTAAATAATTAACATTAAATCTCAACTGGATATTCAGATTGTTACATATATAGTTTGCTAAATAATCCTGGTAAAACTGATTATTTAATGAGCAGAACATATGGCAATGATGGTCTGATGATTGGAAATGTCTAAAGACAGCATATTATTATAACACTTTATTCTGTACATTAAAAACTGACAAAATATTGATGGATAATGCTGCACATTGAAAGGTTTGGGAGACATGCCACTATCCACCAATCCTCTTGGGAAAAATCTGAACCAAAAGAAAAAAGACTGAACATAACATATTAGGCCAAATCCTGACCATGCATTGAACTGTCAAGGAACAAAGCCAAACCAGTTAGGAGTCGTATCTTCAGTGAGTGGAGAAATTAGCAGCAGCTGTAGAACTGTTTTACTTTAACCAATACCAACCCCTGTTCCTAGTTTTGGAATCCCTGACTCCATGCTGCCTTACGGATCCAGGCAACTTGGACCAGTCTGATAACTCTGAAATAGAGTTACCAGCTTGTGAGAGGGATCCACTGGGGATGGAAATAGAGAAGGACAGCAGAGTCTCCTGCAATCTTAGTGGTATGCCTACCCACAAGTACTGGGGGGGTTTCAGGATTCTGAGTGAACACTGATCCCTAAAACCCACTGATTTTCCTTTGTTTTCCTTCTAAAGTTTCCTCTGTGGGTGTATACTGCAGCCTCGGGAATGCAGTAAACGTCTGTGGGATCTGGGCAGTTGAGGAGGAGGGTTGGAGTTAGTGCCAGTTGAATTTTTTCCATCTAAACAGTTTTTTTAATTGAGAATTGGGGGGGGGGGAAGGTGACTAAATTGCTTTGTCAAGTGTCAGCTTTTTGAGGAAAACCTCCATTTTCCATTTGAAAAAGGACACCCCAAAACCCAAATATTTAGTTTAAAAACCAAAATATTTGAATTCAGACATACTACCACATTGCCTCATGGGAGTTGTATCTTGGTTTCCTCATATTCCTATTCTTCTCTCTGGGCCTAGCTTCCCAGTTGGACTACATCTCCCATGATGACACCTGGCGAAAGAGTCCCATGATGCACAACCGCCCCTCTTTAAGAGGGAAGACCATAGTGCATTATGAGATATATATTCCAAGTAGGGAGTCCAGCCCATAGGGGGAAAGGAAGCATGACATACCTAAACCATGATGTGGTCCAATGAGGCACCATAGCATATTTTTGAATTGTACAATTCCTGAATTGTAGTATTTTGGGTGGGGATTTTTTGTGTCTCCCTCGTGTCCCCCTCCGCTCTCCCCCCCACCAGTCACAATTTTCCTCAGGGAAAAGAAACATTTTCCCATCCAACTAGTCAATGTGCAAACAGGGCTGGTTGAGAAGGCAGGAAACTCTCTCTTTTTGGGCGCCATAGTTCCAGATTACAGAGTAGCTGAGGAACTTCTATGCACTCCCTGCCCTGTTGGTCCGATTCTTATCAACACATGGCAGTCTGGCACAAAGTTCCTCTTCATGAGAGTGAAGGACCCAAGCACTTTGCAGGATATGACCTATAAATATTCATTCAGTAGAAGAACTGGTAAATGTGTTTTTAAAAAGGACTTGATGCTGGAGGAAGGGACAGAGGAAATGAAGAGAGAAAATTTCATCAACAAATAATGAGCCAGAAGAAGAACGAAGGATAAACAGACATTAGCCACGGTATAAAAACACATCCCTACCATGAATGAAAGCACAAACATAAAGGGAAAAATACATATGCAATTATGAACCAATAATTTGAAGAAGCACATTTCAAAATGTAGACATGTACAGTGTGCTTGAAATGGAAAAAAATTATCCAGCATCATTAAGCAGACATTTACAAGAAAAATCCTGAAATCAAAACAGAAACTAAGAGGCAGATTAAAAACAGCCAAAGGCTTTTATATCTTATTACCATTGACATTGAATAGAGGGTAGGACTTCATGTTTTAAAACTCTGTTTGTTAAGGCTATATCACCACTACTTGGGATAGGCTTGTACAATGTCTTCTATTCCAGGGATTGTTTTCAGCATAAAGTAATTTTTAGGCTAATTTCCTTTTAGTCAGGTTACTTTGTAGTTCTTTTTTCTATGTTGTCTTTATTTTAAAATGAATTGCACTATCCCCTGTTATGTTGCTTGAAAGAAAAATGCCAAAGGTCGAGGTGTTTTAATCAAATGGATATCAGTGATGACATTCAGATCTCAATCTGAACAAAGTGGCAAAGTTTGGGACTGTTCTGGCCAGAACCATCTCTAGTTTTAACATGTTATTTATGTAATAGACAATTAAAGAATCAAGTTGGTAACTGGATGCATAGCCACTTGACTATATGAGAATAAGATTGAGTAATACAATTAAAAAATCAATACTTCACCTAAATGAAAGTGCCATAAAATAGCCCTAAAATTCAACTGCAAAGCAATTAACATACTAGATTTATCATAGAATCATAGGACTGGAATGGACCTTAAGAGGTCATCTAGTTCAGTTCCCTGCACTCATGGCAGGACTGAGTATTATCTAGACCAGAGATCGACAACGTTTGGCACGTGGCTCGCCAGGGTAAGCACCCTGGCGGGCTGGGCTGGTTTGTTAACCTGCCGTGTCCACAGGTTCGGCCGATCGCGGCTCCCACTGGCCGCGGTTCGCCGCTCCAAGCCAATGGGGGCTGCGGGAAGCGGCAGCCAGCACATCCCTCAGCCCACGCTGCTTCCTGCAGCCCCCATTGGCCTGGAGCAGGGAACTGCAGCCAGTGGGAGCCACGATCGGCCAAACCTGCAGATGCAGCAGGTAAACAAACCGGCCCGGGCCGCCAGGGTGCTTACCCTGGCGAGCCCCATGCCAAACGTTGCCGATCCCTGATCTAGACCATCCCTGACAGATGTTTGTCTAACCTGCTCTTAATAATCTCCAATGATGAAGATTCCACAATCTCCCTAGGCAATTTATTCCAAAGCTCAACCACCCTGACAGACAGGAAATTTTTCCTAACCTAAACCTCCCTTGCTGCAATTTAAGCCCATTGCTTCTTGTCCTATCCTCATCCTTTAAGAAGAACAATTCCCCCCCCCCCCCCGTAACCTTTCAAGTACCTTTTATGTACTTGAAAACTGTTATCATGTCTCTTCTCAGTCTTCTCTTCTCCCAGACTAAACAAACCCAATTTTTTTCAATCTTCCCTCATAGATTATGTTCCTAGACCTTTAATAATGTTTGTTGCTCTTCTCTGGACTTTCTCCAATTTGTCCACATCTTTCCTGAAATGTGGTGCCCAGAACTGGACACAATACTCCAGCTGAAGCCTAATCAGCATGGAGTAGAGTAGAATTACTTCTCACGTCTTGCTTACAACACTCCTGCTAATACATCACAGAATGATGTTTGCTTTTTTTGCAACAGTGTTACACTGTTGACTCATATTTAGCTTATGGTCCACTATGACCTCCAGATCCCTTTCCGCAGTACTCCTTCCTAGGCAGTCATTTCCCATTTTGTGTGTGTGCTACTGATTGTTCCTTCCTAAGTGAAATACTTTGCATTTGTCCTTGTGAATTTCATCCTATTTACTTCAGACCATTTCTCCAGTTTGTCCAGATCATTTTGAATTTTAATCCTATCCTCCAAAGCACTTGCAACCCCTCCCAGTTTGCTATCATCCGCAAACTTTATAAGTGTAGTCTCTCTGTCATTATCTAAATCATTGATGAAGATATTGAACAGAACCGGACCCAGAACTGATCCCTGCGGGACCCCACTCGTTATGCCCTTCCACCATGACTGTGAACCACTACTCTCTGGGAATGGTTTTCCAACAAGTTATGCATCCACCTTATAGTAGCTCCATCTAGATTGCATTTCCCTAGTTTGTTTATGCAAACTTAACTGCAGAACCAAATAGTGTAACATCTAGTTTAGTATCCGTGTAATAAGTGTCAGACTTAAATCAAGAAAAAATATACATGTTTAGTGTTGAAGTTTAAACTCTTAATTTCTTTATTTTCTGAAGCTCACTAGCCTGACTTGATGGTGAACTTTCAGCTCAGATTTTCAGTCTTTTGTGCATTTTTCTCTATAAAGAAGCCTTTAAAATTTTGAAATTTCTAGTAATTGATAAAATAACAGCCATTTAAATGCAAATGAATACCATATGTAAAAACTCAGGTAGAATTATGAAGGCTGAATAATTTTTCTCTTTGTACTTCATATCAGTAAACGCCA
The DNA here is from genome assembly GCF_002925995.2 of Terrapene triunguis. Classification (NCBI taxonomy): domain Eukaryota; kingdom Metazoa; phylum Chordata; order Testudines; family Emydidae; genus Terrapene; species Terrapene triunguis. Next base: position 2,056,269 of record NW_020664400.1, read on the forward strand.
ATGGAAAATTGTTAACTGCAGAACAAAATAGTGTAACATCTAGATTAAGGTTCAGCTGTATCTAGAGAAAAAATGTGACTTTGAACATCTTCCTTCTTTTGATACAGTGTGGTATGTAATGGCTGACAATTCACACAGCCATACCCCACTGTTCAAGCCAAACTGAGGAAGTCTTTTACTCTAATGATCAAGGGGAGCAGGAAGGTGAATTGCAACCATACATTCTGGGGGCATGAACATTTGTTCATTTTTTGTATTGATGTTTCATTCAATCATAGTACCCGTTTGCTTTTGCAATTTTGTTTTTTTGCCATACCTGTCATGTAGTTGTCGACCCACATGTCATCCTGTAAAATGTGCACTCAACAAGGTCCCTTAACTTCTCTCTTTAATCTCATGGGCTTTCTCCTTTAAGAATTTGATGTGTGGTAGTATTCCTGGACCTTTCTCTCCATAGTCTTTACTTATTTCCTGTCATTCATCTTCCTTCAAGTTTCTTATCTAGACTATTTTAAAAACATTCGGTTTTCTCTGTCTGAGTCCATTCAGAGCACTTACAACAGACTAGTAAAAATAATTAGTAAAGTAGTAAATAACCTAGCAGTAGCATTCGTGGAATTTTTTAGGAGTTCAGATTTGTACATGGTTTTCTTTTTATAAGAGACAGTCTTAGCTCTTCAAAAAACAAGAGTAGAGATACATTTGAACTCCTAAGATTTCCTCTGAGATAGTGTCAGCACTGATGATAAATGGGTTTGCTGCTTTCAATAGTGCTAGTGAATGCAAACACCCAGATACTCGCTTGATTCAGGGGGTAAAAAAAGGCTTTTTGCTATATTTACTATTAATTTTTAAAGTGAATTTAATCTTGGTAAAAAGTTCCCGATTGAGCTCTCCAGAAACTGAAGATCTCCATTTTAATAGTTCTATGTATTTGTATTACAGTAGCACCTAAAGATGTGCCAACATATACAAGGGCCACAGGCGCCGGCTTCCTCCGAGCCCTCGGGGTACTCAACCCCCGCTCCGCCCCCGTCCACCATCTTCACCCAAGCCCCCACCCCTACCCCGCCTCTTCCTGCCCCCTCTCCACTCCAGGCCCCGTCCCCACAGCTTCCCTCAAGTTCCCACCCCCGCCCCACCTCTTCCTGCCCAATTCCACCCCTGTGATAAATAAAGTGGGGGGATAGCTCCCTTTGATGGATACCCAGCCAGCCACTTAGCTGTAAAATCCCTCTTGGTAGCTGTTCTTTACTTGCTTTACCTGTAAAGGGAAAAAGTCCCCCAGGTAAAGAAAAAAAGTGGGCACCTGACCAAAAGAGCCAATGGGAAGGGAGAACTTTTTAAAATTGGGAAAGAAACTTACCCTTTGCCTGTTCTCTCTGGGCTGGAGGGTCAGAGCAGCCATGCTATAAGCAGCTAAGCCAGGTATGATTATAAGTCATCAGATCATGCCTAGAACTACTTATCTGAACTCCAATGTGTAAGTAGATCAGAACGTTAACTAGATGCAATTAGGGTTATTTCTTTTATTTCTTATTGGCTTGTGGACTCCTCTGTGCTAACCCCAGAGGCTTTTGGTTGCTTGTAACCTTTAAGCTGAATCCCCAAGAAAGCTATTTTGGGTGCTTGATTTTTGGAATAGCTCTTTTAAAATACAGCAAAAGACTAAGTTCCAGATGTATTTTCTTTCTTTTTGTTTTTAATAAAATTTACCTTTTTTTAAGAACAGGATTGGATTTTTGGTGTCCTAAGAGGTTTGTGCATGTTGTTTGATTAGCTGGTAGCCAAAGCTCATTTCCTTTGTTTCCTTTTTCAGCTCTTCCCCAGAGGGGGGGTGAAAGGGCTTGAGGGCACCCCACAGGGAGGAATTCCCAAGTGTTCCTTTCTCGGTTCAAAGGGGGTTTTGTTGCATTTGGGTGGTGGCAGCGTTTACCAAGCCAAGGTCAGAGAAAAGCTGTAACCTTGGGAGTTTAATACAATCCTGGAGTGGCAAGTATTATTTTTTAAAATCCTTGCGGGCCCCACTTCTGCACTTGGAGTTACAGAATTGGGATTCAGCCTTGACAGCCCCCTCCTCCAAGTGTGTCTCCTCCCCCCCCCCCCAGCGCCTTCTGCAAGCTGCGAAACAGCTGATTGTGGCGGGTGGGAGGTGCTGGGAGGGAGGGACAGGAGTTGATTGGAGGGGCCGCTGGCAGACAGGAGGTGCTGGGAGGAAGGCGGGGGGGAAGCTGGCTGTCGGTGGGTACTCAGCATCCACTATTTTTTTTCCGTGCGTGCTCCAGCCCTGAATCACCCATGGAGTTGGCATCTATGACAAGGGCCCAATTGTACAAGGCATTTTATATATTTATATAAGAAACAGGTCCTGCCTGGACAAGATTAATATCTGAACAGAAAAGCCAGGCAAATGGTGGGAAAAGTGAAATATTATCATCCTCATTGCATCAATGGAAAACTGAAGCACAGTGAGACTAAACAGGTTTCAGAGTGGTAGCCGTGTTAGTCTGTAATAGCAAAAACAACAACGAGTCCTTGTGGTACCTTAGAGATAATCTCCCTGGTCACTCAATAACAGACCTAAAAGTGGCAATTCTTCAACACAAATAAATTTGTTAGTCTCTAAGGTGCCACAAGGACTCCTCGTTGTTTTTAGTGAGACTAAAGTGGCTTGCCCAGTTTCACACAGGAAGTCTGTGGCAGAACCAGGAACTGAACTCAAATCTTTTGAAGCTTTAAGCACAAATCATCCTTCCTCACTTATCAAAATAGACATAGCAGAAGTGCAGACTTGCTCACAGTGCCCTGCCAGCATGCTTCAGAATTGCGGCTTGGGATAATATAAGAGGGCAATTGCAGGTCCAGTCATAAGTAACTGGGTGTAAGTAACTTGCCTAATTTCTTTATGAGCACGATTGGGAAGGTAAATGGATCAGTAGTCTAGAGACAGGGTGTCTGTACTAGCTGAGATAAAGGTGCTATTTACAATGGACAAGATAAGTTTGGAAAGTAAGATGAGGCAAAGAGTAGGTTGTGCATGCACAGTGTGTGGACAGGGCATGCTGTATAGGGATTGGTTCCTGCAGAGTGACCAAGCCAATCTGGAAGTGTGTAATGCAATGTATAATTAAGAATGTGTGTGTTATTGGTGTTGGTAAAAATGTATATAAGGAAAAGGTTTGCTGTGTAATTTTGGATGTGTGGTCTGCCCTATATCCATCCCCTATGCTTGAGTCTAATCAACTCTATATAGCTTTGCTGTATGCCAAATAAATGAACCTGAGTGACGAGACTAGAGTCAAATTGAGTTCTTGGGGAACCAAGTGGAAAAGGTCTCAGGGGAAACCCCAACAGTAATATGTACTAATGACAGCTTTAATGGAGCCACCCAGGTGTGCCTACTTACTGTAAGAATGTAACTGCATTATTGTGGTCCTGCAAACGTTATCTTTTCTTATCACGTGATCTCCCTCTTCCACTCCCCCATTTCTTTGCCATTATTTGTTGCTCTCATTCATGGGACCATGTCCAAAATTAGATTATAAGCTTTTTGGGGCATGGGTTATGTGTTTGTATTTGTTCTGTAAAGCAACTAGCACTTTTTTGGGAACAATATAAGCTATTATAAAAATAATCATTATTATTAACAAAGTCAATGTGGGTTACTCAAGCAAGTGCTTACCAACATGAAAGCAAAGATTGCACAATCAGGCCTTTCAAGATTCTGTGGTAGAACTTTCATATAGAAGACAAAGTACAGATCACCAAATTGTACATAGTTCAGTTCCACAGTAGCATGGTAATGAAGCATAGCCAAATTATTTTGTGATCGTGCTGGTGTTATAATAAGGAAAGTGGGTGGGATTTTTGAGGAGGGCAAAGGGAGTAGGATGCAATTGACTTGAAATGAGAATTGGGTGCCTAAATCTTGTAGACCACTTTGAAAATTTCATCCAGTGACTTTTATAGAGCTGGTTGGGAATTTTCTCTGTCAGAAAATGTCAATTTTTTGAAACTGAAACTTTTCACAGGAATGTACCAGTTCTGATTAAACTTTCATTGAGGAAGGTTCTCAGGTCCAGGAAAGAAGTACAGGTCAAAACCAAAGAGAGCACCACACTGGAATAGTCATTAGACTGCTGGTTAAGACACTGGCTGTGGATGTGGGATATCCAGGTTCAAGATTCTGCCTGATTAAGACAAAAGAATTGAAACTGGTCTCCCACATTCCAAGTGAGTGCCCTAATTATTGGCTATTCTGTAGTGAGTTTGTTTGTTTTGTGCAAAATACTTTGAAAGATCTCAGTTTAATCCTGATGAAAAATTGAATCATTTTTTGAAATCTCAAAGTTTTCCTGGATGGGAAAACTGTTTCTCACCCAGCTCTACTTTTATATAGTATTTTCTATTTCTCTATTGTAATGTGGAACTGTTCTCCTTTTTATAGTCATTTCTAGTTCTAATTGTAGGGGCTTTTGTAAACTGCAAGATGTGTAATATGATATAGAAAATATCCATCTTTACAATACTAAAAAGTGAGCCAAGAAACAAAACCAAAATCCCAAATCCACCAGCTGGTTATTCTCTCCTTTGATCTCCTTAGTCCATTTGATCTTCATTTTGTCTTTTGCATTCTAAGCTTTTGGGACACAGACTGTCTTAATTTTGTGTCTTGTACTGTGCTAAATATGTTATCACAGTTTAACAAATAAAAAAATAATATGCATGCAAAATATTATGACATAATTAATCAAATTATTTGATGAATGTTATTTAACCAGGCCTTATGACAGGCAACACTCATTAGTTAAGTCCTAATTATATCAAAGGTAGAAGAAGCTACGTTATAAAAGTCTCCTATGAACAGGCATCTGTTATTGTTTTTGAGATTCAAGGACAAAGACAGAAACTTTTAATGGCAGGGAAGAGAGGTTGCTGCTTTCTTCTAATTTGGCACAGATCGAAAGATTAGACAGCTGGTTCAAATAACAGATTGCACAAATACTGTAAGGATACAAGAGCAGGTCGTCACGATGATGATGTATCTGATGCAAAGAGCGATACAGTCTCTATCTTTGTATTAAGCAAAAGTAATTGCTTTAATCAAAATAAGTTTAAACAGAGAAAACACACAGCCGGCACACACAGATCTCCAAGTCCAGCATTGCACTGATCTTGGTTTAAAGTGATAAGTATTTCTACAGCAGAAAGGCAACAGGTGCTCAACGTGTTGTTCACATCTATTGCTTTCTGAAGCAATGAAACTATGAAGGAGGTGTTTATACTTCCTCCAAAAGTAGCACCATGTCATGATTGGGGCCTTGTGTGGGTATCCAAGCAGGGAGATGGAGAGTGTCCTGCACAAGAGCCAGTCACAATGGTAGTCCCTGTGCTTGTGTGTGTGTGTGTGAATGTGCTCCTCCCTCTGTGTACCCCTTGGGAGTGCACACTTCCCCAAAAGGGGAAGGCAGGGCAGGCCATAGCTGCCTATATTCTGCTCAAAGAAGGGGCTGAGCTCATAGGAATGAACTAATTGCACAGCCTCCATATTCACCAGAGAGCTCAAGGAGGGATTGTGCTTCTCAAAGACACAAGTCCTCTCAGGGCACCATTTGGAGCCATGAAGCGCTATATTTGTCCCTAATCCAGGCTATGCCTTTCTGGCACAATCTAGGCATATGACTACTCTAACTATGGGCTATATACCTTGTAAACCAGGGGTCAGCAACCTCTGGCATGTGGCTCGCCAGGATAAGCACCCTGGCGGGCCGGGCCAGTTTGTTTATCTGCCGTGTCGGCTGGTTCAACCGATCGCGGCTCCCACTGGCCACATTCGCCGTCTCAGGCCAATGGGGGCGGCAGGAAGCGGCATGGGCCGAAAGATGTGCTGGCGATGGCTTCCCGCCGCCCCCATTGGCCTGAAGCGGCGAACCGCGGCCAGTGGGAGCCGCGATCGGCCAAACCTCCCGATGCGGCAGGTAAACAAACTGGCCTTGCCTGCCAGGGTGCTTACCCTGGCGAGCTGCGTGCCAGAGGTTGCCGACCCCTGTTGTAAACTATCTCCTTAAAGTTTTCTGAAGCACCTAGCCTAAGAGCAAGTGCCATGGGCAGAAAGGTATATCAGAGTCTGATCAGTTTGCCACACAGCCATGACTAATTTTGGTTTCCAAAGCTAAAGAGGTTCTTGTTCTTAGGGCCCATTGATTAGGATTAGTAGACATTTTTCTGTTTGTTTGTTTTTTCAGAGGAAAATTGGGTTTTTGACTAAATGAAAACTTTTGCGTGAAGTGTCTGTCTTGGTTGAAACATTTCAGTGTTTGGCAGTTTTTGGCCAAAAGTCAATTTTTTTTTCTTGGTGGGTTTAAAAAAAAATGATTTTCCTCCCAGCTCCAACATCCATTCTCACAAGCAGATGTTTTGAAGCCAGCCTCAGAACCGAAACTAAGAAAACTCAGTCTTCCTGCATCCATGAAATCCACTGTATTCGTAGATAGCACAGTGGTTTCTGTGAAAGATGAAGTGGTTATAGTAGTGCCTGGTGGCAGAGAAAAAGGCAGTCTCTAAAGTGCCAGAAAATTTAATTTTATCCAGTATTCAGTGAATAACCAGTGCAGTGTGCAGAGTACCAGGATGATGTGCATCACATCATCTAGTGTTGCTCAGCAGAACAGATGGGCTGCTACTTTTGAACCAGTTGGAACTTTTGCACAGCTGGTGTTGTTCATAGGAACAGTGCACTGCAGTAGCCAAGACTGGCTGTCACAAACCTGATCACAGTAGCCACATCATCATCCAGTGAGATGGAGTCTTGTCTCCTGGCCAGTTACAGACAGAAGAAAGCCAGACCAGCAGCTGTTGCTGTTTGTGAATCCAATGATTATTTCATTATTTATCCTCTTCCTCCTTCTGCCCCCAAACTTGGCTTCTTGCTAAAATAGTGTAGGCATCTAACTCCATCAGAAGGTTTGCAGCTGAAAATCCCAATCAAAGGGAGGTGTGTCCTTTTAGCCCAGATTTAGGCACTGATCTCACTGAGAGCTCATGCTCCCCTGGGTTAGGCATCTTATCTTGGCTAACTTAGACAAAGAGCCACCTGGCATGCTGGCATTTGTAAATCCCATACTGAGGTGCCTGTCTCTCCCCATTCATTGTGCAGGAAGCCTAGGCGGCGAACTCAGGCTTTGTAAATCCAAGTGATTTTCTTGGCACCTAAAAGTTAGATGTCGCAATGCTCAGTGTCACCATGCATAAGTTCCATCGTGAATCTAGCCATTAATCGTTCTGTGCCTCAGTTCTCCATCTGTAAAATGGGGATAACGGCACTTTCTGAGCTCTTGAAGGTGTTGTGAGATTAAATACATTGAAGATTGTGAGGCACCTCAACACTCTGGTAATGGATGCCAAATAAGAATGTAAGATAGACAGGAATCATCGAGTGTCCTTTCAGTGAGACTTGACTTTTATTTTTTCTTGCTGCTTTTCTTAATCTAAAATAAATCATTGATACCCTTTTGCATATGGAAAAACTGGCATTATCTATAGATTGGTGTTTGGTTTGAGAGAGAGGCTGAATAAACTGGAGGATCGTGAAAGATTATCCCTCTGCTGTATGTGCCCAAAATAAAGCAATAGCACATGAACATTGGGACTTAAGACTGAGATATTGGAATGACATCATATTGGTTCCCAGTAAAACCATTAACCCAATGTCACTGCTGCAAATCCTTTTAAATTAAGAAAAGCAACTTTAAACTCTGAGTGACTCCTCAAGGAACTGACAACACAAAGCACAGCCCAAACCCACTTTATTAAAGACTGTCCTATCCAGCACAGTTTGTTTTACATCAAAAGTGTTCTCAGTTGAAAAGATCACTAACATATCACAGTATATAATAGCACCAAAATACAGCAAGACGTGTCCTGCACAGCTTGCTTTACAATATATTCATCTTAAAGAAGTGCTTAGTGTGTCTTACTTCTTCCTTACAGCTTACCTTATCATTACTTGTTCATTACAATCAGATGTTTTTAGTGATACTGTCCTAGGTGAAGTTGATATCCAATGCATAATTAGCACAGTAACAGGCTATTTTGCTTTGAAAATCATTAGATTAAAAAAAAAATCTGCACCTACCTGTGCTATGTAATACCTTTCACTAATGTAGCCAGCATTATGGTGAGACAGAAAAGGGATTTTAACACTAGAAGGCAGACTTAAAATATCAGGAGTCTAATTCTCCTTCGTAGCACCACAAGCCAATTACCACATCTGGGGCACAGTTTACATTTGGCAAAAATTTTGCAAGTTTTATCTAATCACCTCATGTTATACCAAAAAAAGGTGTCCCTTTATAGTCTGGGGGGATAATGCCATGCACAAGGCCTACTTACCTTTTGGGTGCAATTTGGCCAAGATCCCTCCAAAAAGATGTGGCCAGAGCCAAATCGCATACATTATCCCCTTCAAAGACCAGCATAGTGAAACGGTTGTGTTACAGCTGGTCAAGGCAGGCTTATCTTGAACCTTAGTTATTCTGTACATGGGACCACAATAGATTAATATTGATCTTCTTGACCATTGAGAAATTCTGGGTATTTGTGGCAGATGTACAGGTGATTAATATGTCATATGCCCCATATTGTTTACTTCACATTAATTCAAGTATACATTTGTGTGTTTGTGGGTGTATGAATGTATTAAAATGTGGATGAAATTTCAGTGAAAAATCTAAATACTAAATTAATGCCACTAACTCCTATTTTGTTCATATGGTATTATTGTTATTTTCATACGTTCATTATTTGTACTCTGACCCCCCCACTTCTTACTTCCAAGAGTTTTGTGGATAGTCTGGAACAAAAATTTGATCTAAATAATTATTTTAGCTCCTGATTCAGAACAAACATATATGCATAAAATCAGTGGGACTTAAGAACATGCCTAAGCACTTTCCTGAATTGAAGCCTCTATGTTCTTCTGTTTCTGTCTCTGTTTTTACTTGTATCTTGCTTCTCTATTCATACTGGTCTATGCTATTTGGCATACACATCTATCCCTCACCATTCTGACATACTAAGTTGTATTTAATCAGCATTTAAAAGAATAAAAAATATCATCACCTTGGGTATATTACATGCTGCTAGTGGTGGTACTGCCTTCAAAACTGGGTGGCCGGAGACTGGCGGGCTGCAGACTGCGGAGTTCATGCGAGTTTGTGGCACAGGAGGACTATTTTTTTTTTATCTCACTCCCATCCCGCCCCGCAATACCCACTCTATTTTTATCCCGCTCCCGCTATTGTGACAGTGGGTCCTGTGGGACCTGTGGGATCCCAGTTTCTTCATGCCCCCAGGTGGATGCAGCCCAGGTTGCGCAACACTGCCTTAGAGTGTATGCTCTGTATTTTAATCTAAACTGTGTAAAGAGTACATACAATGATGATGAATGCAATTGTAAATGTGCACTAGGATAACAATAGCACTAGAGATGGATGAGGCAAATAATGCATTTGCTGAAGAGCATGCATGTGATAAACTGTATCTAATGAGCCAAATGTTTCCAAATAGCAAATGAAAGACATTTGGGGGTGCACTGAGAGGTCAAGAGTTAATAGCAGAAGTTAGATGGAGATTTACAGGTGTCCTGAGAGAATTGCAGACAATCAACTCTGTCAGTTCTGATCTAACTGACTCTCTGATTTTTCCAGTCATTCCTCACTTGTTTGAGGAATTTTTATAAGCAGGTTGCTGCTCTCAGAGGGGGAAAAAAATCTCCTTACTCTCACTGTTGTCAAACTTCCACACCTACAAAAAACATTAGAAAGTCCCTTTGCAAAGAATGTGTTTATTTTTTTGACACGGGAGGATGGGGGAGGGGAGTCAGAGGAGAATGTTTCTGTCAGATAAATGCTTATTTCATCTCCTCTTGTTTTGACATCCATCTCTGAGTAGGCCATTGCATCATGTCTGCCTTTTTTCAGGGGGTATAATGCTTGAATTCTCCTGTCTGATATCCATACTTAAAAAAACAAAAACAAATCTCAGTTCTCTTATCCTCTTAGCTTGCTCTTGTGAAGCTGATACTGACCCACTGCTCTGCCCTTTGTAGAGAACTTTTAAACCCTATTACTTTCTCACTAATTTCTTATGACCAGCTTGGTTCTATTCTCTGTATTTTTTTTTCCAATCTGAAACCAGTCTCATTGTTTTACAAATAGGAGCCTGAATATGAATATTATTTGAATCTGAATATATTGGTATTCAACCATCTTTAGTATAGTCTTCACATACTGTGTTCAATGTGTGATGGCGATTTTCCATTTACATTCCTGAAGTGAAAGAATAATGTATATTTTTTTGCCGGCATAGCTATTTTTGTTAAAGTGTGTGTGTGTTTTTCGGGGGGGAGGGGGGAGGGAATCACACCACTAGTTGATATAACTATGCCAGCAAAAACTCATGACCTTTTTCCAGTATAGCTTATTTCATTTGGGCAACCAGTATAAGCTATAGTGGAAAAAATAACCATTTTGCCAGTATAAGTTGTGTGTTCACAAGGGACATTGGTACAGCTGTAGTGGCAAACCCTTTCTAGTGTAGATAAGGCCTGGATCTGCATAAAACCAGCAACTAACAAATTTACGTCATCTATAAAATATCTATATTGATAGAAGCTCTGACAAATACTTTTGCACAGCATTTTTCATAGTATAAGTGACTGGACTTAAGCCAAGAATGACAATTTCCTGTAAAGTATAAATAGTTATATTTTAAATGCTTTAATTTTAATTGATTCATGAAAGCTGAATGCTGGTTAGATGACTATGTACGTTTTTTAGGGTCAAATTCTCAGAAACACTAATTACTGGAATTTGTGCTTACAGTTGACCCCAATATTGTTCAATTCATTATGCAGCTTCCATAACAAAACCCATTGGCAGTGATACTACCCAGAGAGCTGTCATTCAATATGGCATCAGGTACTTGATCTCCATTAGGATGAGGAGTCAAGAAAGTTGACCTAGCAATGAATCTGTGAAAACCTTTGTGTTTAGAGGTCCCAGAACTTCTCAGAACTGATTAAGTCCCTCTTAAAATCAGCTGCAGAGTTGCAATCTATTGTGCAACATGTTGAACAAGTTAACTCCCATCGATTTTTATGAGATCCGTATCCATGATAGTAAGTGTTACAGCCAGTACTGAGGAGCCGCTAGTCCAAGCTCTTATATTGAAGACAATATCCTGTAAGGTGAAAGCACCCTAACTTCTATTAAAATTAATGCCTTTGTTCTGGCTGAATGTCTGGCACCTTCCTCTCCATTCCTGATAGTGTAGCTGCCCAAAGCCTCCCCCCCTCCCATTAAAAGTGATCTTCATCAGAAGGAAAATGGGGGTCTGTGTGAAGAGAAAATACAGCCTGTGGCTTTATTAGCTCCCCACCCAGAATAGGAGATGATGCCTGAGTCTTTCCGGTCCCACGTCTTGCTAGCTTTCTGGTAACGAGGTTGTTACACTTTCCCTCCTATGAAAATCCTGAGAATCCCTTACACATGGCTACCTTGAGGAAACATTGGAAAGTTTCCCATAAAAATGTCCTATTTCTCTTGTAAATCACAACATCCAGACACATCAGTATTTTTTTTACATGTTATTTATCTCTAATCCATCAAATCTGGGAGAATAATATTGCAGCAATGTCAGGAATTTCAAATTTAATTGTTCAAAAATCCTGAATTGCATAAAATCATGAGAATTTTAAAGATTATCTATTCTTCTGCTTTTTATTTCTGAGCTTTTAGGGTACACTCTGGCCATGTTTTTAAGCTTTTTTTTCTGCAACTATAAGGGATAGAAACTTCCTTTTCCTTTAAATGAAAGCTGAGATTCTCAAATAATCACTTGACTCCAGGAGCTGGGCTTTAAGAAGAACACAAAATATTATGAGATTCACAATACAATTGTGAGAATTGGTAACACTTCAACAAGGTCTAAAGTGTGTCTCTCATCCTCTGTTAATTTGATCTTACAATAGTATTGACATGTGCACTAGGGTTCTATTTGTCTAAATCAGTCACAGAAATTCCACAAAAACGAGGAGTCTGGTGGCACCTTAAAGACTAACAGATTTATTTGGGCATAAGCATTCAAGGGTAAAAAACCCACTTCTTCAGATGCATGGAGTGAAAATTACAGATACAGGCATAAATATATCTTGGCACATGAAAAGAAGGGAGTTATCTTACAAGTGGAGAATCAATGTTGAAGGCCAATTTAGTCAGGGTGGATGTTGTCCACTCCCAATAATTGATGAGGAGGTATCAATACCAAGAGAGGGAAAATTGCTTTTGTAGTGAGCAAAAGTGTAGCAGCCTCAACATTAAAGAATCAAAGAGAGCTGTTGTGTTCTAAAAATGTATCCTATCTCAAAAGCCATTCTCAACTTCACTGCAGCACTTCCTCCCTAGCAATCTCCCTTTCTCTGGCCTGGCTTCCTGCTACAGATTAAAGAACCAGTACAAGGGAACTTATCCTCACAGCTTACTGCTGATCCCTCCTGTTGTTTCCACAGTATACCATACAGTGTATGACCTCAGCATAGAAATAATTTTGAGCCAAAATGTAAAGTATGGTAAGAAATGCAAGCAAGGAAGAAGTCATTGGCCTGAGATAGTGCAATATGTCAGTAAAAAGGAATAGTAGCCATGAGGTTGTTCTGTCCCACAAAGCTTCAGTTTATAATGTGTCATCTTGGAGACACCTATGCCAAACTATTTCCCCCTCATCTTTGTTTGATTAGTTTCTCAGTGAAATATTATCATAAATAGAAATGTGACAACCTGCCTCAGTAAAATCAGCTTGACATTTGTTGTAAATGTAGTACTAGCTAGCACCTGTAATATGGCCAGTAGCATTGTCTGCTGGCATTATTAACTTTATTCCTGCAATATATCTCTATAGTGTAGATATTGTCACAGGACTGCCAAACAGTCCTCTTGAGTAGAGCTGGTGGGAAATTTTTTTACAACCCTTTTTTTTTTCCACTGCAAAATGATGATGCATCAAAACTGAAACTTTTCTCAAAAATATATCTGTTTAAACTAAACTTTTGACAGGAAGAGTTCTCAGGTCTGGAATGGGGGGTGGGGGAAGGGGTGTAGGACTCACCACCCCACAATAACCCAGTGGTTAGAGCAATCACCTGGGATGTGGGAGACCCCTCATTCAAGTCTCTGCTCCAAATTTGGCATTTTGAAAGATCTGTTTTGTTCCAATTTGAAACAAAAATAATTTTAAAATCCTAAAAATTTTCACAAAACGGAATTCTTGTTTACTGGCCAACCTTAGTTGTGAATTCATTGTACATTTGACTGAAATAACTAGTATTAGGAAGAAATGCCCTATTGTTAAAGCTCTTAAAAACAACACACACAAATCCATGACTTCATGCAAACACAAATGGCCAAATATACAAAAACAGTGGGTAGCGCACAACTCTCAGTTGACCAAATTACTTCTAAGCATCCCTCAAAATGGTTTAACCATGTTGTTAACATGTAATATGTCAATTTGTATTCCTTGCCAAAAATAAATAAATAATATTTAGGCTACACATTCAAGGACACAAAAAATCTGGAAATGCTGAGTTTAGGTTGACTGTTTAAACCTATCTCTGTTCCTTCAGTGAGAGTTAGGATATGGTCTTCAAAGCTTTTCATCTAGTCCATCCGGTTGAAGCTTCTCTCCCCAACCAGCTGGCACATCTGTTGCTGTATTCTGTCAGGTCACATCTTCATTTCCATTTCCTATATATGGATCCTTCTGCTTCCCTGTACGCGGCCTGATTCAACATGCCCAGAAGTGAGGGGACAGACTACCATTTACTTTAATAGTCATTGGAATGAGGCCCTGGTGCCTCCTCACTTCTTCCTTTTTCCCTAACCTCAGTCCCCGCCTATACTTCATCTAGGTCTTCCTACTGGATCATAATGCCGCATGTATATGTCATTAACTTCTCCTTCCCCTTTTGTCCTCTTCTGTTCCTAAATTTAAAAAAAATAAAAAAATGGGGAATGAAGGAGCAATTTCATGATACTTGTTTGGATGATCAGATAAAATTTTAAGGGTGTGTGACAATTTTCATGTTAATTTTCTTGCCACTACATAAACAGGTTCACACTTTATCAAACAAAATCACTTTCTTCTAACACTGATCATGGAACATAATTAAAATAAGAAAAACAGTATAATCCCTAACACTATTCTATGCCTCTGTTTCTCTGCTTCATTAACAGTTTATTTTTGTTTGATTTTTTTTTTTACATTGAATATAGCATATGCCTTTTTTTCCCATTTAGCTAATTTCAGTTTCCTCTTGGTAAATTTTGCATTAACCATGCACAGCCTAAATAAGCAGCATTTGTGTAGGTGACATACCCAGAGGTTGGCGGGGAGATGTGTGTGGATGGAATTGTCCCCATAACCTGGAGTGAAAGCATGGAACAACTCTGCAGCCATTCTGTGGTTGTTACTAGTGTCCGTGCACTGCTGCCACTTGCCCTACAAACTGGATTTGTGGTTAATGGATCTACATTGTTCATGGACTCACTGGTTAGACCCTGCCGGTCTCCATCTCTCCCATGAACCCACTTCTGTGCTCCTATGATGTTAGCAACTACAGAATAGCACTTCCTGGCTCTCAGGAGATATGGAGCCACACCCTGCATTACATGTGTATTGCCTTTCCCCCTGTGCAGTAGGACCAGCCGTTGTGTGACCATTTGAAGGGAGGCAGTTTACCCCATGAGAGCAATTACAAGATTTGTATTCAGTTCAAACGCTACTGTTATGCAGGACTAGATTTTGTTCTTGATGGTATAGAACCTGTTTTCTTTGCATTTGGGTTCCAGCGATGTCATGTGAAGAATTACTAGCTGTGTGCTATCGATTTAAAATGTAATAATATGTTTGAAGCGTCACTTCTAAAACGGCAGCGAAAATTGATGCTTCCTCCAAAACTGACGGTAACAGATATTGTGTGCGTCCAAGGGTTGAAGGTGAAGGGCTCAATCCTGCTTCCACTAAAATCTATATCAAAACTTTGATTTGTGTTTGTGGGAGCAGCCTCACAACACAAAATTCTATCCTGCCCTCAGAAACATTTGTGCAATTTCCACGGCTGTGTATCCGAGACAGAACATGGCCTAAGAACACTGAATAGAATAGTGCATCATCAGCACAGCAAAGGGCTCTAAGTACATTTTACTTTGTAGTGTTTATGTAGATGAACTGCAAAATTTTATTACAGTCTAGCAAATGTACCCAATATGCCCCATGACCCAAATCTTGGGATTTAGCACACATTCTACTGCTGAAGCCTCTGGAAGCTGCTTTGTTGCCTGATTACTCAACCCACCTGCACCCCACCATTTAGTTTTTATGAGGTTGTTTAACAGATAACTAGGCATAGAAGCTGGTTGAAAATATTTCAGTGGAACAGTGTTCTGTTGGAAAATGCATTTTCACTGAAAGAGAAACTTTTGCGTTAACATGATGATTCCAGTGAAATTTTTGATGGGGATAAAGTCAAACTGATGTCTTTTACCTTTCACTTCAATTTGATAATATTGAAATGATTTGTCTGTTATTTTAATACACACAAAATATTAAATTATATATTTAATATGATAACATTTTGACATCAACATGAAACTTTTTTACCTTATTGAAATGAAGTATTTCTGGGCTGATTTTTTTCCCATTCCACAAGAAATTTCGTGCAGAAGAGAAACTCTCTTTGCTGACAAGTTCTAATACAAACCTGTCCTGTTCAGTCTAGATTGTGTCAGATAGGCACAGCCCATAGTAAGAGGCAGCTGCACTTCCTCAAGGGTAATGCAAGAAAAGCTAGTGCCTCATGCTGCACAGTCTGTCTCTGAGTGCTCTGCTGTGAAGGGGATGGTGTATGAGCTGCTCAGTCTTTCTGGTGTAACAAGCCCCCTCCATGCCAGGCCCTAGAAATGCACCAAAGGTGATTTTCTCAATTTCAAATTTTGATCATGCTTCAGATTTTGTGTAGAGATTAAGCATGCAACATTTCAGCTCCTTGAAAAAATGTTAACTAAAGATATGGGAAGTGAAAATGGGATTTCTAAAGGAATTTGCGTCAGAACCTTAGTTTTCTCAGAAATATACTTGGTTTATATTCCATTACCTTCAAACAGCTGTTTTTTCCCCAGTGCCTTAAAATGTACAGTGACTATAGCTTAAAAGTCTCCGAAACACAGATGGAACTAGTAATTTCTACACTTGTTATAATATCTTATTTGTTTGTACTATACAAATTGCAGAATGGCTCAAATATCCATTTATAGGTGCCTACAAGACTAGCTAAAGATTATTTCATTTGTACTGTACAGTTTATATTCCCTAGAGATGATCACTTCCCCCCACCCCTTTTCCTGGACACACTGCACTCTACATCTTTCTCTCATCACAAACTCCTAGCCCTGTTTTTGCCTAAAACCCTTTTCCTCCTGCTGAAATCGCTGCTCTCCTTACTCTGGACAGCACTTTATATATATAATTAGGGCAGTTGATTAATCGCAGTTAACTCACGTGATTAACTCAAACAAATTAATCACGGTTAAAAATATTAATCGTGATTAATCACAGTTATAATCGCACTGTTAAACAATAGAATATCAACTGAAATTTATTAAATATTTTGGATGTTTTCCTACATTTTCATATATATTGATTTCAGTTACAACACAGAATACAAAGTGTATATTATTATTTTTATTACAAATATTTGCACTAGAAAAATGATAAACAAAAGAAATAGTATTTTTCAGTTCACCTTATACAACTACTGTTGTACAATCCCTTTGTCGTGAAAGTGCAATTTACAAATGATTACAAATTTGTAATAAAAAATAAATATAAAATGTGCACTGTACACTGTATTCTGTGTTGTAATTGAAATCAATATATTTGACAATGTAGAAAACATCCAAAAATATTTAAATAAATCGTATTCTATTATTGTTTAACAGCGCAATTAATCGCGATTTATTTTTTAATTGCTTGACAGCCCCAATATGCATTTATTTATTTATATATATATATAAAGCCAATGCATTTCATATATATATAAAATGTTTACGGAAAATTTTGAACTAAAGAAGTTTGAGCAACTCGGAAACCTTTTAAAGTAAAAGTGGAGTCATCTGAAACCTTGCTAACAATTTCTGCTGGGATTGCATTTTGTTTTGAAAATAAACCATAAGAAACTTCTGCAAGATTCTCCAGCTGTGCAAACCCTCTCTTTCAGGAAGGAAGCATTTAGTTGCCGCAATTAAAGATTTATTGCATTGAATCCTCTGCTGCGAATCCCAGACTGGAATCACTTTTATTTCCTACCACAATAGACTCTAGTAATAATCATTATTTTCTCTCTTTCCTCTTTCCTATTCTTTCCTCTTTGCATATTACTGTTCTCTTCTTCCCTTTGATAACTCTTGTTATCATATTCTATCTCTGTTTAGGTATAGAGAAAGCATAACTCCTTAAAAAAATGCCAGGTACATTCAAATCTAATGGCAGATTGCCCAGAAAGATATTTAAAGAAAAAGAATAAATTAAGTAGAGGAAACAACGTAGAGAGTATAGTTTACGAGTGGTAGCCGTGTTAGTCTGTATCAGTAAAAAGAATGAGGAGTACTTGTGGCACCTTAGAAACTAACACATTTATTTGGGCATAAGCTTTTGTCGGCTAAAACCCACTTCATCAGATGCATGCAGTGGAAAATACAGTAGGAAGATAGATAGATTAGATATTAGTGTCATTAGAGTTGGTATGGCAACCCCCATTTTTTCATTTTATACACACACACAGAGAACATGAAAAAATGGGGGTTGCCATACCAACTCTAATGAGACTAATCAGTTAAGGTGGGCTATTATCAGCAGGAGAAAAAAAAACTTTTGTAGTGATAATCAGGATGGCCCATTTCAAACAGTTGACAAGAAGGTGTGAGTAACAGTAGGGGGGGAATTAGCATGGGGAAATAGTTTTTACTTTGTGTAATGACCCATCCACTCCCAGTCCTTATTCAAGCCTAATTTAATGGTGTCCAGTTTGCAAATTAATTCCAGTTCTGCAGTTTCTCGTTGGAGTCTGTTTTTGAAGTATTTTTGTTGAAGAACTGCGACTTTTAGGTCTGTAACTGAGTGACCAGGGAGGCTGAAGTGTTCTCCAACTGTTTTTTTAATGTTATAATTCTAGATGTCAGATTTGTGTCCATTTATTCTTTTTTGCGTAGAGACTGTCCAGTTTGGCCAATGTACATGGTAGCGGAGCATTGCTGGCACATGATGGCATATATCACATTGGTAGATGTGCAGGTGAACGAGCCTCTGATGGTGTGGCTGATGTGATTAGGTCCTATGATGGTGTCCCTTGAATAGATATGTGGACAGAGTTGGCACCGGGGTTTGTTGCAAGGTTTGGTGTTTTTGTTGTGTAGTGTGTAGTTGCTGGTGAGTATTTGCTTCAGGTTGGGGGGCTGTCTGTGAGCAAGGACTGGCCTGTCTCCCAAGATCTGTGAGAGTGAGGGATCGTCCTTCAGGATAGGTTGTAGATCCTTCCTTAATTAGTCTTGTTAGAGTTGGTATGGCAACCCCCATTTTTTCATATTCTCTGTGTATATATATATCTTCCTACTATATTTTCCACTGCATGCATTTGATGAAGTGGGTTTTAGCCCACGAAAGCTTATGCCCAAACAAATGTGTTAGTCTCTAAGGTGCCACAAGTACTCCTCTTCTTCTAAATTAATAAATGTTATTTGAACTTCTTCAATCTTTTTTCATTTTATTTCATCCTTTATTAAATTTTGAAATGTGGAGTTGGATTCTTAGAAGGGGAAATAGATTTATACAATTGTAAACATTAGAGAAGGGAAGGACCTACTAGGCCATCTACTCTGTCTCACTTCCAAAGCTAAATTGATCACTATGGTCTGTATATTTTCATATGCTTTGTCCAGCCCACTTTTAAATGAATTCTGAATAGGGCTTCTTTTGGGAGAGAGTTCTTCATCAAACACAGATCACTAAAGGGAAAATGCTCTTAACATTCAAACTAAATTTACCATTGCTAAATTTCATACTGCATAATTCTCATTTTTGTTTTACCAAATTAAGGACATTTCTCATGATCCCACCCCTTTTAATAAATTAATAAAATAAATTGAATTGAATGTCTATAGTGATCATGTCTAGTTTTCATTCACAGAGAAAACGTACAGAAAAGACAGTAATACAACTGGATCCTCTGAAGTACTATTTTCTGTATTTTTTTAAAGCATGTTAGCTGTATTTTGTTAAACACAAAGAGAATATCTGTAATTCCAGCATCTGATCAAGGTTGGACCAGACACTGTATTAAGAGCGGATTTTTTTTTTAAATGAACACAAAGGATTTCTTCTTCTATGAGCAAAGTAAGAAATGGAGCTAGTCTTACAATGAATCCTTTAGACTCTGCATAAGTCTCATTGATTTTTAGTGGGAGTTACTTCACCTATTGAGGATAGGATAGTCACCTTTGTATGTTCAGCAACAAAGAAGCAGCCTCCATTTCTGTGTTACTAGTGACAAATGATAGTTGGTTTCTTAGTACAAAAGAAGAGAACTCTTTTAATAGAGGCTGTTTATACTCAGAATCCTGATGCTGTCAAATTTGATGAGCTAAAATCTACCACCCCCACTTTCTCTATTGCTGGTGTCATTGCAGGCTTGTAGAAAATGAAGCAAAGGATAAAGTGTGAATCTCAGTATACAAAGAAGAGAAAATCAAGGCTTAGTCCTCAATGATGGACAGCAATTCAGGAGAACACTGCAAATGTTACCATTTTTGGCCCTAAACCATTTAAGACAAATCCTACAGAAATGAGAAATGACCAAGAGGAGATCCTGTATGGTATCAGCATCAATATCCCACGATGTTATAAGCCAGTATGTTCAGGAATTTCTCAAACAAATGTAACAGATGCAAGTTTCTTCACATTGTCCATAATAAGTTTTCTTAAGAAATAAAAGATAAAGAAAAGCAATGAAGATACTGTCGTATTGTATTGAGAGAACAGTGATTTATTTGGTCTGGCATGTTGACTCCCAGAACAGCCCAATGCATCAACCCACACGTGCGACAACAGGAACAGGCAGACACTGCCATTACAGGTTTCAGAGGGGTAGCCGTGTTAGTCTGTATCAGCAAAAAGAACAGGAGTACTTGTGGCACCTTAGAGACTAACACATTTATTTGAGCATACCCGATGAAGTGGGTTTTAGCCCATGAAAGCTTATGCTCAAATAAATTAGTCTCTAAGGTACCACAAGTACTCCTCGTTCTTCTTACTGCCATTACAATTGTTGGCTATCTATTGAGAATAATGTGCACACACTCACATGGCAGCAGAAGCATGGAAACACTCAATCTCCTATGACACAGCTCTGCTGTGAGGATGTGACCCTAAGAAACCCTCAGTGCCAACTGGCAAAGGGTTCACTATTCTGTAACAGCAACTCTTATCAGGCCTGACAAGCTCACTACATCTACCAAACTGCTTTCATAGTATTTACCCACGAAGGGTCATGTAATATGATGTATGTATGGGTGATATTTAAAAAGTTGTATATACATATTGAAATATATATTTTAAGCTCTGTCCCCCAGGCAGGGTTAACAAACCGGTTTTTCCTAGACAAAGGAATGTTGATTTATCTGTCTGCCTAGATGAATTAAGCATTGTAAGGCAACGCAATGGAAACACCATTTACAGATGTTGACCGACCGTGGGGTGTGATATCAACAGGGGAGAGCACACCAAAGTCTGAACTCTAGGGGGTCATACTGTCTCTGGTAACAAAGACAATTAACTCTGGGAAACATAAGGAGAAGCAAAAGGACATTCTGGTATCTATTTCACTGAGGAACATGCTTGGCAGATGGGGGGTGACAGGTGAATGTTTTGGATCTTTGACTGAAAACTAGCAAGCTCTGCAGAAAAAGTTTAGATGGGAGACTTTTAATGAAAGGATTATAGTTTGTGAAAGTTACATTTTAGTCTAGTAAAAGCATGTTATGCTTTTGCTTTATTTGTAACCTGTTGTTCTTATTACCCTTGTTCACTTTCTCTTAAAATCTTTACTTTCATTAACACAATTTACATTTGTTTTCAGCATAAGTAGATTACAGTGCTATGTTTTTACATTAGAGCTGATACTCAGTTGAATCAATCAAGCTGATGTGTGTTACTATTCCTTTGTGAGTAGCAAACCTGGTAATTATTGTACTGACAGGGGCTGGACATGACAGGAGGATGCTTCTGAGGTGTTCAAGGACTAGGGATATACCAAGTGTTTACCTGCAAGGCAAAGTGGGGGCTGGCAGATCCCAGAGGAGAGTGCTTGAGTGGCTGAAGGGCTGGCAGTGTAAGGGAGCTGACATCAAACTACCACAAGAAAGACTCACTTTCACTAGAGACAGGAGGATAGCACAGTGACCCACAGTCCTGGACGCCCCAAGAAAGTGTCACAGAACATGAGGGCAAAGGTGACCTATAATCCCCTATAGGTTCCTTACCAATTAGATGCTAGGAATTACAGGTTGTCCCATCTTAGTGATTCTGGTCCATCTCTGAGCTTTTGTGCTTAAAGGATAGTTGGCAGATGCTGTGGGATTGGAAATGTTCCCCTACTCCTGCTGTTCCGTGTTGGGGCAGTGCGTCCTATTTCTGTTCTTGGGAGAATTAGGGTAGACCACAGAAGCTGATGGTGAATGGTCAATTGGCACTTCTAGAAAACTAGGGGGGAAACAGTTGAGTCAAGGTTAGAGGCAGTCCCAGGGTTCAGATATAGGAAGATGATTGAAGGAGGACGGGAGCACTTATTGAGAGGGCAGAGATGTGATGGATGTTTGGAAAACGAACCTTAGTCCATTTTTGCAAATCATTCATAGATTTCAAGGCCAGAAAGGACCATTACAATCATTGAATCTAACCTCCTTTATAACACAGGCAATGGAATTATCCTTACCTGCCATATATGAGAATACTCTTAAACCCAATAGCTTGTAGTTGAACTAGAACATATATTTGAGAAAGACATTCAGTAATCACAGTAAGGCTCCAAGGGATGGAGAATTTACCCCATCCCTTGGTGATGTATTCTAATGATTAATTACTGTTTAATGATTAATTACCTCACTGTTGAGAATTTATCTTTTTTCCACTAGGAATGAATTTTCCAGGCATTTGATCTAGTTATGCCTTTGTGTGCCTTATTAAAAAGCCCTCTAACACCTGATGTTTTCTCCCTGTGTAAATACTGATAGATCATGATCAAGTCACCTCTTACTCTTTTCTTTGATAAGCTAAATTGCCTTAGGGGACAGTGTATTCATGAATCCGGGCTGGTGTTTGTTTATACACAAATTCTTGAATCCACCTGGATTTCAGGTGGATTTTTGGTTCTTTGTGAAAATTTAATGTAACCCTGATGCATAACTTTAGTGCTCCTAACAGGGTATTCTTGAAAAACCTCCATACTGCTATAATGGCTTTTAATTTTCTCCTTTAGGCAGTTTCTATCTAATTTCTTCATTCTCCTTTTTCATGTTTTATACCATGGAATCATCTCTTCACCACCGAGAGGGTGATTCATAGATTCATAGATTCTAGGACTGGAAGGGACCTCGAGAGGTCATCGAGTCCAGTCCCCTGCCCGCATGGCAGGACCAAATACTGTCTAGACCATCCCTGATAGACATTTATCTAACCTACTCTTAAATATCTCCAGAGATGGAGATTCCACAACCTCCCTAGGCAATTTATTCCAGTGTTTAACCACCCTGAGAGTTAGGAACTTTTTCCTAATGTCCAACCTAGACCTCCCTTGCTGCAGTTTAAGCCCATTGCTTCCTGTTCTATCCTTAGAGGCTAAGGTGAACAAGTTTTCTCCCTCCTCCTTATGACACCCTTTTAGATACCTGAAAACTGCTATCATGTCCCCTCTCAGTCTTCTCTTTTCCAAACTAAACAAACCCAATTCTTTCAGCCTTCCTTCATAGCTCATGTTCTCAAGACCTTTAATCATTCTTGTTGCTCTTCTCTGGACCCTTTCCAATTTCTCCACATCTTTCTTGAAATGCGGTGCCCAGAACTGGACACAATACTCCAGCTGAGGCCTAACCAGCGCAGAGTAGAGCGGAAGAATGACTTCTCGTGTCTTGCTCACAGCACACCTGTTAGCAAGACACGAGAAGTCATTCTTCCATGATGGTGAAACATGAAGACGTGTCACACTCTAAACCAGTCTCATTGGTTCAAATTCATCTCAGTGTAAACTCCATTGAAGCTGATGAAGTTACGTCATGGTTGCATTGGATTAGACACAAGGTCAAATACATTGGAGAAACAGTTTTCAAATAGCTCATTCTCAGGAAAGTGTTACCCATAACATTTCCATGGCCAACGCTCATTTATACTCTCCCACTTCTCCAGAAAGAAAGGAGGGAGAGGTCTGTCATGAAACTGTCCATGATAGAGTGCTCCCTTTAGGCTATGAGGAAAGTGGGTGAATATGAGTCCAATAGCCCCCACACTCAAGTGGGTGCAGTGGGGTGTCTTTCTATTGGGCTGATGCTCAACCCTATGTCCAAGACCTCTCGACCATTTTATCTCCTCTCGGGGTCCCAGGTGAGACCACAAAACAGGCTGCGGTCAGCAAATGGGAATTAAAAAAAAAAAAAGGTAAAGAAAAACCTGTAAGCAGCTCTCTCCAGGAAATGGGTCTCTCTTACTTCAGAGGATCCCTTCAGAATCCACTGGGGTTCCAATGCAAGTCTTTCTTTTTTTCTCTTCAGGGATTCTGCACCCTCTTTCTGTCCTGAGTGGAGTTCCTTCCTTTTAAATCCCCCTGCAATCCTAGCATATGCAGGTGTGGTGGGGCAGAGCCACACCAGCCCAAAATAGCTCATTAACCCCTTCAGTAGTAACATGAGGTTCAGTGGCAAAGATATTGTCTTCAGGATTGGGTGCTACTGTTTCTCATGAAAAGAAAGTCATTCTTCCCAGCCCAGTGAAGCACCTGGAAACTATAATGACAGGTCCCAGTATATTATCCGCTGGTTAGTGTCTTTCATAGTGTGCAAGCACCTGAGCAGAGTGTGATCTGTGACTAAAGGAAAGCAGTTGCCCTGTAAATAATACTGTAGGGAGTCCACTGCCCATTTTACCACCAGCTCTTCCTTCTCTATGAAAGAGCATATCTTTTCTCCAGGAAACAGCTTCCAGCCTATATAAAGTACCAAATGTTCTTCTCTCTCAATCTCCTGCGAAAGGACTGCCTCTAGTCCTCTATCTGAGGCATCAGTTTTCAGGATAAATTGTTTTGAAAGGTCCAGATTAAAAAGGCAGGCTCTATACATAAACACTCCATGCAAAGTCTTGAAGGCCTTATCACAGGCCTCTGACCACTGGACCTTCCTAGGACATCTGTTCTTCAAGAGGTCAATGAATGGGTCTGCAATGGAGGCAAATCTTGGCATGAATTGCCAACAGAATCCCAACAGACCAAAGAAGCACATGTTTATTCATCATCAACATTGGCTAGTCTCTCAACACTTGGACCTTGTTGACATTTGGCCTGCAGATGCCCCCCTCCTATGATTGCTGATGTTGCACCATTTGCTGCTGCTGTTGGATGGCCAGCTGCTGCAACAACTGTTGCAGATGTTGCTGCTATTGGGCAGCCTCTTGCTGCTGGTTCTCCGTAACCCACTTTAATAATCAATCCAGATCCATTCTGAAGCAATATCCCTTCCCCTTATACCAGGGATGATCAATACGCCTGCATTCTCCATCAATTGTCAACCAATCTGTCTGTGGTAGGGCACCCCCGTTAGCCTAGATAGGGAGTGCATACATGTGAGTCCAATTACTCCACCCCGCCCCCACTCCAGACAGTGCTGTGGGGTATTTTTCTAGTGGGCCAGCACTTAACCCTCTGGCTGAGGCCTCTCAACTGTCTCATCCCCTTTCGTGGTCCCAGGTGAAACCACAAAACCGCGTACAGTCAGCAAATCGGGTTAAGCAAAAGAAAGGTAAAGAAAAGCCTGTAAGGAGCTTCTTCCAGGATATTGGCCTCTCTTACTTCAGAGGGGCCCTAGGATATCACTGCTATGTTCGAGTTCAATGCAGTTCAAGTACGAGTAGGGCGACCAGACAGCAAGTGTGAAAAATCGGGACAGCGGCTGGGGGGTAATAGGAGCCTATATAAGAAAAAGACCCAAAAATCGGGACTGTCCCTATAAAATCGGGACATCTGGTCACTCTAAGTACGAGCCTCAGTCCTTTTTTGCCTTTCATCTCAAGGGCTCTGCACTCTCATTCAGGATGGCAGGGGCTCTGTCCAGGGCTGGAGAAGCTCAACGGGGTTTCCGCATCTGAGTGGCATTCCCTCTTTTTAACTCCTTGTGCAGTCCTGGCATGATTTACAGGTGCGTGGGGGAGGGTTGTTGAGAACGCCAACCCAAAGCAACTTCTTAATCCCTTCCATACTAGTCTGGAGTTTATATATCCCATTACAGGGTCATTGTGACTCCTTTGTGTCAGTTCATAACCCTTTGTGGAGGATGCAACCTACAGGGTGAGAATTAGCCTGGCATTTGTCCTTTTCTTAAAGCATCGTGTTAAGTTTTGAATTTAGGAATATGCATAACTTTTTAAACAATCTTTAAATTTTTCCATATTTTGCATTTCATGAGTTATCTAATCTGAATGCCTCTGTCTTACATATTGCACAGGAAAGTTACTTTAAGCATTTTACACTTAAAAATCGACCCTACCAATGGGATGTGAATCTTTTTGAATATAGTCCCTAATTGTTTTTTTGTAACAAAAGGCACTTAAATGTATAATTCAAATGCAAGTAGGTGGCTATATTAAGAGAGCAATTCCATCATAATTATTCTATGTTAGAATGTTAATGCTACTATCTTTTAGCATTTCCCAGAATTTTCTCAATTGCTCCATCCATTAACATCTTTCTAAAAGCCATAAATATTCTTTAAGAAAGCAAAATGCCATCTAGAAGCCTGTAATTGCTATCATAAAAATAAAAACAATCCATACAGCATTATCAGCTAATGTTCTTAAAATCAAAATGTTTGACATCCAAAGTGTACTTCCCGGTGGCAAAACATTCAAGGTGTTCTTTATTAAACAAAGTCTTATTTCTGCTGATGCAGGAAGTGTGTGATTTCAGGAGGGTGATACTAAGCGAAGGGACATTTGGCATGGTTTTCATAACACTCTTGAAGAGAGATGTGAGAGGGTGAGCCCTGTGAATATAAAGTTTTTAAAGCCTTTTATATTTTAGAAAGCCATTAAAACATTTCAATTTTTAAAGGCTTTATAAAACTATATATAGAGATTTTAAAGAGGCTTGAAGGACCCTGTTTGGAAACATCAAAGCAGATGTCCTGACATTTTCATATGGTGGGAAAGGAACAAAGGCAGGGAAGTACACGTGGTTTGGCCTAACAAGTAAATAGCAGCAAGGAAAGAAGGAACAAAGGTGTGTTTTCAGTTGTTCATCTGGTTCACGTTGTTACCCATCTTCACATTTATTTTATTGCTAGTTAGAAAGTAGTCAGTGGGGGAGGGGGAATATTTAATTAAACTATGATATCCTCTGAAAGACAAATGTACCAGCTTTAGTGCTCAGATGCCTCTAATTATCATATTGTAAGCGAAAGTGCTGAAAGCTTAACATTTCAGTGAAGTATGGCGGGGTTATACAATATAAGTGTTGATAGGTACCTGTAACTTGGACTTGATAGATTGTGACATTAAAAGCAACAGCAGCACACCTCTTGCCTTCAGGCAAGAATTGTATGTGAATTTCAGGCATGTTCCAAAGGGTTTTATAAATGTTGCATACAATATGTCACAAGAGGCTCATTCAGTGGCACTTGACAGTTCAAAGTGTTCCTCCAGTTTTATAAATACGAGTGTGCTTCTGAATTTAAGATCCAAATACTTTCCCACTTCTAAACCATTCAGAATTACCAACAAAATTAGGGAGCTATTATCTGAGCTTGTTCCTTTCTCTCTCCTTTTGCTTTAAGAAGTGCTGTCAGATTAAATTTGCTCTACATTTTAATTTTGACCCTTTTTTTTCCCATAAAGGACAAATAGCCATGTTCCCGTACTTTAAAATAAATCCAAACTCCTTCTGCATGAAGCTGACAGAAAATTGGCTATAGAGAACATCAATTTTCATTGTCTGTGCAGAGAGAATCTATATAATCTATCTCTCCACCCAAATCACAATCAATTCCCTCTCACTGTACCTTATTTCTGTTTATTGCCTCACTATCAGTTTGCCCCCAATTAGTTTTTGAGAACTAATGTGTCTCACCCTGTCACAGGGTGGCACTGGCCATTTAAGAAGGAAGAGACCAGTGCACATGTGACTCAGCAGCAGACAGGTTCCCAACCGGGGTTGAAAAAAGGCACCTGGGCCATAGGAATGGGAAGAAACTGAGACAGTGGAGGGTTCGGTCAGGGAAAGCTCAGATGAGAGCTGACTGGGAGTCAGAGATGGCAGGTGAGAGCTGCCAGAGCCAGGACAGAGTAGATAGTTCCTGTGGGAAGACTGAAGGCAGGAAAGCAGCAAGAGGCATTTCCTGGCTGGCATCACAAGCCAGGGCTGAAATCCAAAGAACATCAGAGGGAGCTGACTTTTAGGTGGGAAACCTGGAGTCAAGGGCCAGAGAGGGCTGAAGGCAGGAGCGTAGTGGAGGAATTTACCCTCTTATGTCTCCTGGGTGGAGAAGACTAAGAGCCAGGGTGAGTGAGGAATGTTCCCTTGGTGAAGATAAACTCCCAGAAGAGAAGCAGGAGGTGTAGGTGGTTCCTGCTACGAAGAATGAGGGTGCACTCCAGCTGGAACGGCTGGAGTAGCTGTTCTGGTAAAAGGACAGGAGAGGATTGATAAAGAGCATGTATTGTGTGCTATGTTGATGGACTTTAAAAATAAACTGGCCCCAAGGAGGCTATTGTTGAGTCAAGAGAGAACGCCATGGAGTCTTTGGGGTGCCTACCGGGCGAAATGAGGTAGGTGTGCTGCTTCTGCCCTAGCCTGCCACTGGAGGGTACTCCAGGAGGGGCCACCTTATAACACACCCAGACAGGTCATAATAAATTAACCCCCCAGATCACATTCCCCTCATTGTCAAAATGAAATCTCCCTCACCAAAACAGTCAAGTCCACCCTCCACTGAAACTCCATTCTGTTATAGCCTTTGTTATACCATGGCTGTCTCCAGCTTCCAGGTATTTTCAGGTTGCCATGCCAGTATTCTCTTCCCTTAAACTCCAACACTTCTACATACCAGGATCTTTCCTGAGTACTTCTCCTTCTACCAGCACCCTATCTGGGCTCCTCCTGGTCTTCTCCAACTGCCCATTCAAATGTCCTCTCCAGTATTCCCCTTCCCTGTCTCCCTCATGGCCCAGTGGCACCGAGCCTACAACTACTGTGGTGGCTGCAGGGTGCCACCTGATGGTCGTGATTCATCCACGTCCTAGCCTGGTCTACTCCTAAAACTTACATTAACCCTACATTGCTCAGGACTGTGAAAAATACCACTCCCAGTGCAACATAATCAGGTTGACCTTAACCCCCACTGTAGATACTGCTAGTCAATGGAAGAATTATTCTGTTGACCTAGATACTGTCTTTTGAGGGGCTGGATTTACTACAGTAATAGAGAAACCCTTTCCATGGCTGTAGCAAGTATCTATACAATAGTGCTGCAGCACTTGCATTGTAGAAATATCCCTAATCAGATGATGGTGGCTAGTCTGAATCTGTCTCCTTCTGGTGCCCTGGTGCAAGGGGGAGGACACTAGGACAATCCTCAGCAGCCCACCCTGTTGACAGCTGCAGATATATGCATTTCCAAAGAGATAAAAGTGACATGATTCCAGATCTATATTTAACTAGTTATGAAGTGAGATACACTTGAGGCATAAGAATAAATTGTCTCCATAGTCAGAGTTCTGAAGTACTGTTAATTAAAAGCAACTTGATACCTTTTAGTGTGAAATTTGTTTTGGGCTTTAGACTCACTAGGGTATGAAGATGAGGAACACTTATGCCTGGAGACCCTTAGAATTTTTAGATAATTAAGGGCTGAATCCTGCATTATGGGGAAAGCTGCCTGCGAGGTGTAGAGTGCCCTCAAAAGAGGGGCTCAGCCACTCATAAGATTGGATCATTTACGAGTGTGTTGTTAGCTTTCCTTTCCCTTCTCTTTAATATTCTTACATTTAAATATAGTGATTTTTATCCTGAAGGATCCCAAAGCACTTATGAACTATGTAGCAATTACCAGGTACTTTAAAAAAGTTAATTTAATCTCAATATAATCCTGTTTAAAAGACTTTTTATTTTCTAGCTGCCTTGTGGGGCTTGTACAATTACTGCATATTGTATTTAAAAGCCTTATCCTGCATTCCTTGCACACCTATAACTCCCACTGAAGTCATCAGGAGATGTGGCATTCACAAGGAACGCAGAATCATAGTTGAGTGTATATTTACTGCTAGCAGACCTAGCCTGGTAATACCTAGATTTGCCTTGAAAAGTTATTGTAAAGTTCTAAATCTCTCAACAATAATATTACACTAAAGAAGTAAATGTGTAAGACAAACAGTAAAGTACCAGCTCTCTAAATAAACCATCTCACCTATTGCCCAGGTTATTCCCCAAAAAGACACCTCACAAGGTAGAGTTAATTGATGGTATGACTTTATTAAATAAACTAACAAGAGGTATAAAGGAGATGAATTAATATAGTCTTTTCAGCAAATTATGACTGTAGCCACAGAGCCTGACCACACCCCTTCTCCCAAGGGTTGATAGACCAGAGATACCCTCCGGCTCATGCAGCCTTGTGCATGCAGCTTGTACCAAGCATGCCGTTTCACATAATGAGTGTTCAAGTTGCCAATGAGAGAAACTAGCGGTGATCTCTGGCAATGAGTTCCTCTGTAGGCTGCACACTGAATCCCACGTTTCTGAGGAGATGTTTCTTTCCACCTATCTTCCCACCAAAGAGCCAAATAAATATACCCCCTGAGAAGACAAAGTCCACCCCAAAAGTTGTGGCATAATGTAGTTGAACCATGTGGAAACCTTAAATGAATTCTGGGTTGATCTGAACAAAGAAGAAAGCATGGTGATAAGTTCCTGTAGCAACAACATCATACACTAAACGCCAATATGATCTCCCAAGGCTAAGGACTAAGTGCTTGTCCTATGCCCTGCTCCTACGGATGTGGGTGGGTGGAATGCAACATCTCTCTGCAGCAGGAGGGCAGCCTACGTGGCTCTTTGCTCCTCTTCCACCTTAGCCAGAGGCAGGGGACAACTACTTCCCAGCCCATAAGAGTCAGAGAAGAAAGCTTAGGCATGCCTGACATGAAGGTGGTATGCTATTGGTCAGGAGGGGCAAGGAGGTTACCATCCAGGCTACCCACCCCGCCCTCCCAATCAAACCTAGCTCATCCTGTGAATATGTGTAGAGAACAAAGGATGGGAGGGGAGGGACAGGATGGCTGAGCTCATTTTGCAGAATAAATTGGGGGTGGAGATATATAATGCTGGCCAGTCTTAGGGTACAGTTATAGTGCAATCAGTGGTGTGACTGCAGCATATGCAGACATACTCCAAGTAGCTGGAATTTAGCTAGCTCAAGTAACAATATTAATGAAGCTGCAGCAGCTCAGGCTGTACAAGCTTGCCTGGAACTCTGGGTATGTGCTTGAGTGGCTCGCCCATGCCCCAAATAGAAAATCGCAAGGGAATGTTTGACATCACAGAACTCTTTTTTCATTCATTGCTGCAAAAAGCAAGAGAAAGCTCCCTCCCCAGCCCTTGTACAATATGTGGATTTGGTTGAATAATGTGGCAAAACACATTACAAAATAAATATTTATTCTGAAATGCCTAAGTGAGAAAGAAAATGCATGACAAAGCTACTGTGTTTCTTCATATAATTTCTCTACAATTTGCTAGCTATTATAATGTTTTGAAATATTTAGCATTTTCTCAGCATGAGGACAGTGGCAAGGAAAAAAAAAACTTGATCATTGTGAAATCCCAGACAATTTTCATATGAGATGTGATTTCATGTTAATATAAGAAAATCACTGCAGTTGCTAGATAGATCCTGTTAAACCAAGTTGATTTTTTTTTAAGTTTGTTGATAAAGGTAGTAGTGATGATGTAATATACTTAGGCTTCGTTATATAAATACAGACAACGTTAAAACAAAACACCATAGCTAAATGTAAATGTATACATCTAGGAACAAAGAATATAGGTCATACTTACACAATGGGGAATTCTATTCTGGGACACAGTGACTCTGAAAAAGAATTGCAGGTCATGAAAGATAATCAGCTGACAATGACCTCCCAGTGCTACACTGTGGCCAAAAGGACTAATGCTGTCCTGGGATGAATCTTGGTAGACATTAGAGAGATTATTTTGCCCCTTTATTTGGCACTTATGCAACTGCTGGTGGAATTCTGTGTCCAGTTCTGGTGTCCACAATTCAAGAAGGATGTTGAGAAATTGGAAACGGTTCAGCGAAGAGACACAAGAATGATTAAAGAATTAGAAAACGTGCTTTAATAGTGATAGACTCTAGGAGGTCAATTTATTTAGCTTAACACAGAGAAGGTTAATTTGTGATTTGGTTACAGTCTATAAGTACCTACATGGGGAATAAATATTTAATGATGAGCTCTTCAGTCTAGCAGATAAAAGTATAACATGATCCAATGGCTGGAAGTTAAAACTAGATAAATTCAGACTGGACGTAACATGTACATTTTTAAGAAGTGAGGGTAATGACAGTAGGATAGTATGTTTTGAATAACGATATTCTCCAGTAAATGGCTCATATAAAGAACAAGGAACTTGTTAGTGCAAGCAGCCGGGGGAGTTATCCTGCAGCTCAAGTGTTTGAAACGTGTATTGGAGCTGAAGGACAAGCATTCTGGTCTTAGTTTCCCCTGAATAACTGTTAAAATATCCAATAATCATCTGTCTGCAGCACATAGACTCCCTCAATAGTCTGTTTTAGCTCCAATGTACATGTGAAGCCTTATGGCAAGGTCATTTCTAAACATAAGGTAGAGTGCAACTAGTATTCCATTGATGCAGAAATATACAATATGCACTGTATGTTATTTGTTCCATGGACCCTGAAGGTTTTGTTTTTCTACTCTGGAGAAATGTTTGAACAACAGTATCAGCTGGATGTACCAGATCTATCTCAGATAGTGATGAGTGCTATGGAGAGGAACTTAATAACTCTATATTCAGAGGAGGGTATGAAGGATATTCAGTAAATAGTACAATGGGTCACACATTGTATGATGAGGCTAAAACAAAATATTGAACAGCTACCCATTCAGTGAGCACCATCCATCCTATGGCACTGAATGAGGCTGGGGTCCTATGGGGAAAATAGCATGTGGTCATGTATTTAAAGATTGTATCATAATGCATACATGCCACACCCCCAAAATAGGGTTGCACAAGCAACCTTAATTATGGCATTTTCTATTTTTTAAATGCTTGACTTTGCAATGTTAGCATTCTATTAATGTTGGGTTTTTCAAGGTAATTTAGATCTACAGTTACACAGCACTATTATAAAGAAAGCGAACTCATCCTACAAACAGTGCTGCCAATATAGCACTGACCAACTTTGAAACAGGAAGAAGTATACATTGCTCTAATATCAATATAACCTGCCTGTTAGAGCTTGTCAGATACTAGAAAAACGGTGTATGAACATTCATCTGAATTCTGAATGGCGGCTCAGTTCAGCCATGTTCATGCCTCCTTTCTCCCCTACCCTTCCCCCATGAACATTTGAACAAAGAGGATTTTATTCCAACACTTGGGGAATGGCTATTGCTCATTCAAACACATGTATTAAGATAAAAACTGAAGGCATATGTAAATGAATAAGAACACTTCTGTTATTTATTCATGGTTAATCTTTGCTCTCTATTCATTTCTCTGGGTTAAAAAAAGTTTGTCATCCAATCAGGAAGCAAAAACAAAGCCAGGAGACTTAGGTGATTGTTCATATATAGTGAAAAATGAAAAGCAAATTTCAAAATAAATCATGTGACATAAATAAAGAATATGCAAAGTAAAAGGATTGTGATTATCTACAGGCTGAAAATTGTTCATCCAAACTATTGGTTGTGAACTTCACCATCATACACACAGGCCGAGTAGATAGAGTAGTGCAATGGCACTCAGGAGTTCTGGGTTCCATTCCTGGCTCTGCTTCTAGCCAGCATGGTGACCACTTCACCTCCCTATACCTCAGTTTCCCTATTTATATAGTGATATAATGATACTTCGTAAAGCATTTTGAGATTTACTGTTGAAAAGCACTTTATAAGAGCGCTGTGGTCATGGTATTATTGCTCAGGCCTTGTGTCAGCCTTTTGCATGATGCTAAATGTAATCCTCCATGAATACTTAGAAATAACAAATACACTTGCAGTAGTCAAGATTCAGTCAAGAATGACAAGCAGGGGTACATTGATTGACTTAATTATTTGCAACAAATCATTTGACCATCTCACCTGTCTCACTTGTATAATGCTATAAGGATTGGTGACATTTTATTCTATTTTTAACTTTAGCTTTAAATACCACACACATTGGAACTAGGAGGCTGAAAACCTCCATATTTTTGAATAAAGGATCAATGGTTAAGAGAAAATAAACAAATCTCTATTGGTTATAGGGTGGGCACACCAATTTAAATAATGAAATGAAATGGTGTGAAAACAGTTACATTCAGATCCTAGACGAAGGATGGCCCAGTGGGTAGGGCATTGGCCTAGGAGCTGGGGAACCTGCATTCAAGTTATTCACCATAGATTTCCTGTATTATCTTGGAAAAGTCACTTCACCTCTCTGTTACTCAGTTTCCCATCTGCGCAATAGGGGTAATAATTCTTTCCTACCATGCCCTGAAGATCATGAGGTGCTCAAATGCAACATTAATGGGGTCCACATAAGCAACTCATACAGAGTTTGCTGAATGTGAGAGAATGTGCTGTAAGTGCTCATAGTGAAAGCAAGGTCCACCTAAAGGACAGACTGCCATAACCTAATTATTGCTATAATTTATTATTACTGTTTAAATCAGATCTGGAATACTATTGGCCACATGTTCAGCATTCATTTGATCATTGGGTATGCTTATAGATTTGCCAATCATTGTCAATCCATGTTTACAAAGATGGATTATATGGAGAAATCTGAAATAACAAAGTACATCCATTTATTTCTCATGTTAGCGGATTCTTCCTCAATGAAACAAATCCTTAAGAAAAGAAGTAGATAGGACAAAAAATATCTATGTACCAATGGTAATCTCTAGCGTCATTCTAGTGCCACCCAATGTGCAAAATAGATTTGTTAAAACATTATTTTTTATTAGGCAATGTATAAAGCAAACACAGATGCTCATATGTTCATCATTTTTTGGATTGGAGAGTGATTTTCCTTACATCTTGTACAATTTTTATGTTTAAAATAACCCCCCACCAACACACACACACTACATGCATTTTCTAGATTATGCCTATGAAATGTAGCTCTCAGCAGTGTTTTCTCAATAACATATTTTTGATGGCTGCTTTTTAGCAAACTAAATGATTAGTTCAGTTGAATGACAGTGTGACAACAACAAACTTCTGCCAATTTAGTGGCTTGAGATATAACTGGAGAGTACTTAAGAATCACAGTAACCATCAAAATTGTTTACAGAATATAACAGAAATGTGTGTTGAGAATTCATTCTTGTGTCTTGTCAGCCTTCTAAAAATCTTTTTATTTAAAATTGTATGTTATATATATATATGCTGGTTTATAGTTCTCTGTCATGGTGTTATAGTGTAACATGGGTATAAAAGTAGCATATTAGGACTATACCAATGTGTAGTTCTCCTTATCTATAAAGTAAAACAACATAATTCATTAAAACAACAACAACTAGCAGCATAACACCATATGTGTGCTTACCAAGTTAAACTGTTCCCTCTAATGTTAATCATGATTTAACACAAACACATCTGTAAAATTGCTGCTAGTGGGCAGGTTCACAGCTAGTCCAGAAAATGTGTCCCTGTTGTGTAGTATTTATACATGCTAGGCAACAAATGCTCAGCGAACCCAAAGCAATCCACAGGGTGAACGCTGGAAAATCTATTCCATTCCCACATCTGCAAAAGCCCTTGCAGTGGTAGGCTGCAAGATACTGGACCTGAAAATCCCATCATTCTGATTTCCATCTTGCTACCCCCTTCCTCACCTCGCTCCCACACACAGCAGCTCACTGCTTGAGGAGTGCTAGAGGTTACAGGCCAAATCCCCCAGTCCAACAGCTATGCTTGGGGCAAGACCAGGGCAAAGGTGGCTTAAAGCCACCTTTATGGGTCTCTCGCTCCTGGGGCTGATTTGCATTGGCTCGTACCTACAACACAAGACTCAACAAACCTTCAGTAGTGGTCAAAGGCATCAAGGGCCCATACTGTCAGCCAGGAATTGCTAGGACAGGCCACAGGGATGATCAGGCCATGCTCTCTTGTCCCCTGGCCACTCCCATGTAACAGAAGCCCTTCTGCAGATGCTTTGTGCTGCTCTGGCACTAAGGTCAGCTTACCCGGCCTCTTAGGGTCTGTCTACACTGCAGTGGAGAGGTGTGACCACAGCATGTATAGACATACCTGAGCTAGCTTCCATCATTCTAGCTAGCTCTCATAACAGCAGCAAAGCTATGACAGCACAGGCAGCTGTTGCCTGTGGATGTACCCAGGGTCCTGGGTGGGCGGGATTAGCCCATGCAGCTGCCTGTTGAGGGAGAAAGAAAAGCAAGAAGGTAATCAGACAGCCATGATTTTAAGGTCAAATATCTTGTGCCTGGACAAGGCTTGAAGTGAATGTGTTATCCCGACATGACTGAGCAATTGGGAATCCCAGCATTCATTTCTGACCCTGATGGCATGCGCAATATTGTCGCTTAACTTTCTCACCGGCCTTTGGTCGAGCTGTGCTTTTGCAGGGACACTAATTCAGGACTGAACACAGCAAATTCCAGACTTAGGACCATTTTCAATTCCTGCCTTAACCCCTTCCTGACATGCTGCTAATTACTGGCAGGGCTCAGCTGGGTGTCTGAGGGCTGCAGTGGAAGAGCTCACCTGTGCAGATGGTGCCAGGTAGTTGTCCTGCAGGTTCACCTTGACCCTGAACAGGGGGTTAGGCGTCGTCTTGCCATCTCCACTGATGGCCTTGGAGAGTTCCAATAGGGACCATTTGACATTGAGCCTGAAGGCCTCTTCCATCATTCTATGCATCTTGACGGTGTAGGCCATCCATTACAGCTGCACCTGAGGGGAGAAACAAGCCACCTGAGAAAGGCAGTGTAGACAAGGAGGAGCCACCAGAGCAAGGGGCAGCCAGGGTAAAAGACAGTCAGTGCTGCAGAACTGTGCTCCTGGCTCTGGCCCCTGGCCCTTCTGGCTGCAAAAGTGACCTTCGCTATGTGACCCAAGTAGCTCCTCGGTCCACCTCGGAGAGGTGGGAACTGCTCCCATCCATCTCAGTGGGGGTTAGCACCGAAGACTAGTGCTAAGTTAAATGACACCAGAGTTAACTATTTCACTGCCACTCATTTGGGTAGAAGCAACCAGGGAATGTCCTACTCTGTTGTCGGAAGTAGTGCCACATGTAGGGGCACTGAGGCAGGGTAAAATGGGGCAGCTAGATGCTGGCATGATTTGCTGAGGCCAACTCAACCTCCTCCTCCCTAATCTAATGTCACCTCATGCCATGCCCAGAGGGGCCCTATGTCCACAATTTGCTGCAGAAAGAAACTGAGGGTCACAGAATTTAAGCCTTAAGGGCCTCCTGTATATCACAGACCATTACATTTCACCCAGCACACTTATACTGAGTTAGACTGAAGTACCTCAGTCTTCGTAAGACTAAACTGTTGGGTACTACAGGGAGAAAATGGGCAAGACTGACGAGCCAGCCATGTCCAAAGCCCCTGCGATGACAGGGAACTGATTAGGTGAGGCATGCCCAGATGATCTCAGAAGGCAATCTGGGCCCCATCCTGCAGAGGATCCTAAAAATGCCAAGGTCCTTGACAATCTGACCTGCAGGAAAAATTCCTTCCTGACCTCAAATCTGGTGATTGGTTGGGCATTGATCATACGAGTTAGACCCACTGGCCGGGCAGCTAGAGAGAGAGAGGATTCTCTGGACCACCTCAGAGCACTGGCCTACCCCGTCAGGTGTCCCATCTCTGGCTGTGGCCAAGCTCTGATGCTTCAGAGGAAGGCAGAAAAAAAACCCCAGAATACCTCTATAACCTGGGCCCTGACCGTTCAGTGCTGCTGGGAAGGTGGTGATGCTGGAGGGAGGCAAGTGAATGGAGTCGGGTAGGTATATGGGTGGGCAGGGACCGCTGTTGGAGAAGAGGGGAAGTTGCAGATGGCAGAAGAAGGTCTCTGCCATAGTGCAGATCTAAAGTATGTACAGGTCCTTACACAGATCTCCTGACAGAATCAAAACGAAGCACAGCATGCTGGGACCTGCACCCAGAGGCAGACAGAGCATTGCCTGCTGGGAGCTGCCTGGCCTTACCTCGGCACTACCGTGTTTGAAGACTTCATAAGTTTGCTGCATGATGTTGGTGACCTCCTCGTGGATACCCATCAGCGTCTGCTGCACCCAGGCACGTTGCTCCTTCTGGTCCTCCTCAAACTCCAAGTTGTTGTAGAGCCGCTTGCCGGTGATCCGCACCAGCAGCGCCTCGCTGATCTGCTGGGCACTGCGAGCGATGGCCAGGGTGGCTGCCTTGTATTCGTTCACAATTGTCTGCACCTGAGGGCCAGTGGCAGAAAGGCAGGCAGCACTCTGATCAGGCATCTTAGGGCCCCAGGGTTTGACGGAGGTGAAACTGACCAGTTATGGCGCCACCTGGGCGAGGCAGACATGAGGCTGAGGGGTAGGAGGCTCTCCCTTTGCTTTCCACTTGGATCCTGGGGGCAAAGAGGGTTCCATGTCTCTACTTCTTCCTCACTCCCTAACGGGGGGGGGGAGTCATCTGCCATGCTGGATTCTCTGTTCCCTACCTCTATATATGCGTATCAAGCAGAGAACACCTGTGTTCTGAGTTTCTCCCACTAAACCTAAGCCTAGGCAGACTGAGCAGAGTACAGATCAATGGGACGCCGGCAACTGGAGACCCCTTAAGCATCTGCTAATTGAGATCTCTGTGGAGGAAGGATGGAGCTTGGGGGCTGTCTAGTCGGCCATGGGGGCAATGGAGGCCAGAGGAAAGCTCGCCTTGCTGGCGTGCAGTTGGCACTCACAGATGAAGGCAGTGCTGACTCCTTTCAGCGACCACTGCAGCTTCTTCAAGCCAGACTGGATCTTCTTGTTCAGGTATCAGATCTGATCCTTGAACAAGGCCCTCTCCTCTGGGGACAGCATAGCAATGATCCTAAGGGGGCACGGAGGGCGAGACAAGTAAGGCTTCCAGCCCCATCAGCAATTCAGATCTTGCAGAGCCCCTCCTATGTAGTGCATTCCTCCCACCAACCCACAGAATGGGACTGTCTCCAGACAGGTCAATGATGAGTCCCCAAAAAGGATAGGAGGCTGGGAAAAACAGGTCGACAAAGCAAGGTGCAGCAAAGTGGCCATAGAATCATATAATATCAGGGTTGGAAGGAACCTCAGGAGGTCATCTAGTCCAACCCCCTGCTCAAAGCAGGACCAACACCAACTAAATCATCCCAGCCAGGGCTTTCTCAAGCCTGACCTTAAAAACCTCTAAGGAAGGTGATTCCACCACCTCCCTAGGTAACCTATTCCAGTGCTTCACCACGCTCCTAGTGAAAAAGTTTTTCCTAATATCCAACCTAAACTTCCCCCACTGCAACTTGAGACCATTACTCCTTGTTCTGTCATCTGCTACCACTGAGAACAGTCTAGATCCATCCTCTTTGGAACCCCCTTTCAGGTAGTTGAAAGCAGCTATCAAATCCCACCCCCCTTCTTCTCTTCTGCAGACTAAATAATCCCAGTTCCCTCAGCCTCTCCTCGTAAATCATGTGCCCCAGCCCCTTGATCATTTTTGTTGCCCTCCGCTGGACTCTTTCCAATTTTTCCACATCCTTCTTGTAGTGTGGGGCTCAAAACTGGACACAGTACTCCAGATGAGGCCTCACCAATGCTGAATAGAGGGGCCGAATAGAGAGCCATGCTCAGTCTGGCACAAGCTGGTGTGATCAGTCTGGCTCCATGGATCGGGCCCTTGATAGGTATGTGCAGCAGGATACCCTCAGGGACCAACCACTGGACTTGGATTCAGGAAACCTGGGTTATATTTCCAGGTCTACTGCTGGCCTGCTGGGTGACCTTGGGCAAGTCACTTCCCCTTCCTGGGCATCTGTTTCCCCCATCTGTAAAATGGGACTAATGGTACTGACCTCATTTGTAAAGCACTTTGAGAGGTACTGATGAAAAGAGCTAGGGATTAATATTACAGATCTGCTGAAAAGATGTTCCAAAAGGGGCCGTCACTGTCCTCAGTCACTAGGGACAGGCCAAGAAGTTAACAAGCTAAAAGATGCAGCTGGCACGGTCTGGGAGGTGATCGGAAAGACAGATCGGGCCAGGCTGAGACCAGACGCCAGTCTACCAGGACAGTTTGGGGGGGGTGGAATTCCCGCCCGGGAGGATGGGGATCACCCAGTTACATCTGTTCCAACCCAGCTGAGTCCTGAGTGCCACGAGCCAGCATGACACAAACACTGCCTCTTTGGTCATGTTAAAAATACACTTGCCAAAACGAATCCGTTTCAAACAACACTTTCTCTGCAGAAAAACACCCCCATATCACACTTTTAAAAATACCTAAGCAAAGAAAAACCCTTTCCACATCCCCACCCCTGACAGTTTAGTCATGAGACAGCTCACTCATTCCCTAGCATTTCTTCAACTGATGGTGGTACCAGACCGGTAGTGGTGAAGACTGATTCACTGTGCATCCCCCACACAATCTGCCCCCAAAACACACACACTCCCCCAACCGATGGGCCTCGGCTCTTCTCTGGAGGGACCTGCTCTAGCAGGGAGCGGGAGTTCTGGCTGCCAACATGGGGCCAATCAGTGTCAATTGTCCTGGTAGGTTTTGTGATGGGGACATCTGTTCTGCTAAGAACTGGATTCATATCCCATCCCCCTACAATTCATTTCACATGGGGACCACCAAATGGGCGGTGACATTGTGCAGTCTACATGGTTTTATAAAAATTTAATAATAAGTGAATATAATGTAACTGAAATATGCTTCATGCAAAAGGTCTCATTACAAAGCTTATAATCTACTGAGTGTGATCATCCTATTTGTATAAATGTACCACTCTTGTACCTGAAACTAAAAATATACAATATAATTCTGAGGGCCTATTGTAATTATGTAAAGTGTGGGCCATTAATGGTGGTTTGGAATTTTGATGACTCCCATTAACTAGGACCATTGTCTGCAAATGGCTGTGTTTTACCTGTAAGTCTTCCTGTATATGTGTGTGCTGGCAAGTGGGTAATGAAGTCTTGCAGTGACATGTAATCATGTCACCTGAACTGGAATCCATCTTTAACCTGGTGCTTTTCCAGTGAGGGGGGTGGAAACCCAGAGGGACAAAGGTTTCCCGCCTTAAAGGGGTGGAACAGAACAAAGGAGAGAGGAGAGGAGCCATCATGAAGAATCCCCTAGCTACCACCTGAGCTGGAACAAGAGCTGTACCAGGGGGAAAGAATTGTGCCCATACCTGGAAGGTGTCCAGTCTGAGGGAAAAAAAACTTACTGAAGCATCTCTAAGGGTGAGATTATCTGTATTCAGTTTGATTAGACATAGATGTGCACATTTTATTTTATTTTGCTTGGTGACTGACTTTGTTCTGTCTGTTACTACTTGGAACCACTTAAATCGTACTTTTTGTATTTAATAAAATCACTTTTTACTTATTAATTAACTCAGAGTATGTATTAATACCTGGGGGAGCAAACAACTGTGCATATCTCTCTATCAGTGTTATAGAGGGCGAACAATTTATGAGTTTACCCTGCATAAGCTTTATACAGGGTAAAACGGATTTATTTGGTTTTAGACCCCATTGGGAGTTGGGCATCTGAGTGCTAAAGACAAGCACACTTCTGTGAGCTGTTTTCAGGTAAACCTGCAGCTTTGGGGCGAGTAATTCAGACCATGGGTCTTTGTTGGAACAGACGGGAGTGTCTGGCTCAGCAATACAGGGTGCTGGGGTCCTGAGCTGGCAGGGAAAACAGGAGCAGAGGCAGTCTAGGCACATTAGGTGGCAGCTCCCAAGGGGGTTTCTGTGATCCAACCCGTTACATGGACATCGCATGGAAATGACTTTCAGTCACTACCAATCTGTGGCTGGACAGAAACCAAGATCCTAGATATAAGCAGGGGAACGGTCCCGCTATTGTGGGGAACTTTCCTGGCTTGTACACTACCCTGGTGAAGTGGGCTAGTGAAAGGATCCGAGTCCTTGCTCCCACTCCCTTTACCCAGAGGCCTACCTGACTGAGGGCTCCCCTTCCATCTCCTGTGTGGCAGAGTCCTCATAACCCCAACAACGCTGGGCCCAGGGTTCCTGGGGGACTCGACCCCCAACCTTGTCATGGTCACTTAAGGCAGAGGCTAGGGTGTCCCCAACTCCGGGGTGCTCTCTCTGCACTGGATGCTTCCCTGACCCACTGATCATTACATACAATTCAAAGCAAATACAATGTATTAAACAATTAATTTTAAAAGAATAAGGAAAAAATGGGAAAGGTTAAAGGAAAACATATCACCCCACTCTGTGGCACGGGGACATCACAACCAGCGTCTCTGGAATGTAAGGGAAGTTCAGTCTGTTCTTCACAAGTCCCAGGCCTCCTTCTCAGGCCCTGGCTGTGCTGCAGGGATGCTGCGGGTTGGACACTTGCTCTGGCGGTGGCCACACGCTCTCAGGCTCTAAGTGGCAGGACCCTTCTTCCCAGCATTGCCACCACCCCATCGGGGTTACAATCCCCCTCCAAGTCTGGCCTGCAAGGCCTCTTGGCTCGGGGCATCTCCCTGCGCTGGCACACTGCCCAGGGTCCACCCTCGCCTTCCCCAGCTGTTCACCGCACCCGGCTCCAGACTGCTGCAGCTGTAGCCCTAAGGATTAATTTGCTGGTCTGTATAAATATATTTTTTATATAAATTTAAGTATTTAATGTATTAGGCTTATAAATTTTATATTAA
>NW_020664400.1:2098800-2099912 GCF_002925995.2 Terrapene triunguis
AGTTCCTTTTATAAACTCTGTAAAGCCTAATTCAGGACAAACTTTATCTTCTAATCAAACAAATTGGCAAGCCAAAACCCATACTAATCAATATCCGTAATTATTAATATTATTAATTAATTAAAAATTAAATAAAATTAAATTAAGTAAATACATTAAATCAACACTACTAACACACCCCAAATCAGGCTACTCAGCCCCACCACTCTGCCTCAGCTCCAGCTCCACTCTGCCTCAGCACGGCTGCAGCTGCTGCTCTACCTCCAGCTCCCTGGGCTGCTTCTCTGGCCCCTCTGGCTCTGGTTGCTGCAGCTCTGCTCCCAGCACAGGTCTGCTCTGTGGGCTGTGTAACAGAGCACAGACTCACCCCTGCGGCGCCTCCTGCTGGTCATCCTCGGGAATTAGCTCTGCGACCCAGGAGTGCCCTCTGCAGGCCAGTGGTCCGCTTGCAGTTGGCCCCCATGTCCCTCCCAGGACCCCAGTGCCCTTATCTCAGGGTTCTGCCTCCTGCAGTACCCCCCCCAGTCTTACTGGGTTTCCCCACCCCAGGGGAACCCCCACCCCCATCCCCACATCACCTCAGTCATAGCGACTGCCAGTCTCTGTTTAGCCCCCGCGCCCTGGGGCGGACTGCAGTTATCAGCCGATCATCACAGGCAACAAGGGGTTTGGTCTCGCTGCCTTTACCCACCCTCCAGCTGCCCCTCTGCAAGCCCAATACCTAGGAGGCCTAGAACTAGGCTTCCCCACTCCTAAGGCCTTTCCCCAGCCCTGCCTCCCGCTAGGTCCCCTGGGTGAGTTCCCCAGCAGCCAGGCCTCTCTCCCTCTCAAGTCAGAGTGAGACTGCTCCCTCTGGCTTCCCTGGCCTTCTTATAAGGCCCCTCTGCAATAGGCCCCCCGGTTTTGCCCTTTGCTGCCTACCCCATTTGTCCCTTGCAGCCTTTTGCCCCTCCCCAGCTTCAGGTTGTTTGCCTACCCCGCCCTTTTCCCTCTGCAACTTGGTTTGTTTGTCCCACCCCAGCCCTACAGTTAGCCCCTTTAGTTCCTCTGCCCCACTCCCAGCCTGGTTGCTCCCCTTCCTTTGCGGCCCCCCCTTGCTCTGATTGGCCCCT
>NW_020664400.1:2164912-2186739 GCF_002925995.2 Terrapene triunguis
GACCTCTCGAGGTCCCTTCCAGTCCTAGAATCTATGAATCTATGAATCTATAATTTTAAACTACAGCCATGACACCCTTGCTACGCAGTTTTCAACAGGAGGGTTTCATAAAGACACGGCGGGGGCCCACGAAAACACTCTTTTGGTCGGCGCGGCTAACGAGGGGTTTATACTCAGGGCCAGACTAACGGCCAGCAGCAGGAAGCTGGATCTGTTGGGGCCTCTACACAGCGATTTGTTTTTTCAAGAAAAACTATTGCTGAACGGCGTGGACTTAAAAATTAAACTGACGTGTAGCAAAGATGTTTTTTGCCTCACGAGCAGGAATGCCAACCAGAATTATAAAGTTCACATTATTTCAGC
Organism: Terrapene triunguis; assembly: GCF_002925995.2. NCBI lineage: Eukaryota > Metazoa > Chordata > Testudines > Emydidae > Terrapene > Terrapene triunguis. Next base: position 2,165,276 of record NW_020664400.1, read on the forward strand.
GTCCCTGTTTGTAAAATGGGTAAAAGTGACCCCGGGGGTCCGTTTGGGGCACGCTGAAGCTCTAATGACCGCCAATGCTAAGTACCCGGTAGACCGGGTGGGCATAAAGGTGTTCAGCATTCTGGCCTGCAGTCATGTCAGTAACCAGGAAAACCTCTTTTTGGGTCAGCTACCCAAGCAGCTCGTAATCGGTTTTATAGATAACACCTTCAGCGGCAGCTACGTTAAAAACCCTTTTAACTTTAAACATTATAACATTAATTTTGTTGCCTTGTATGTGGATGGCGAACAGGTGCCAGCGAAACCCCTACAACCCGATTTTGAGAATGGAAACTGTGTGCGGGAGCACATGCAGCTCATGCAGGCGACTGGAAAATATGTAAAAGACCGCTCGCTCTTGATTGACCATGGTGAATTTGCCCAGGGCTATACGCTGTACACCTTCGATCTGACCCCGGATCAGGAGTGCGCCGATCATTATTCTCTGATTAAAACTGGAAACCTGAGAGCGGAAATTCGGTTTGCAACGGCTCTACCCTCTACAGTTAACATGATAGTGTATGGGGTTTTTGATAACATGCTCAAAGTGAACCACAGAAGAAACGTTCTGTTTGACTATATGTAATCATGAACACCGTGCAGCTAAGGCGTATTTTATTAAAGGACCCTTCTTTTTTAGATGTTTTTCCTAGCGACTTGCTTCCGAAAGGTTTTGTGTCCGGAAGACCTTTGGGATTTATTGTTAACACGCACCATGACTTACCTGGGGAACATTGGCTGGCCCTCTATTTACCAAAACAGGGGCCTGGTGAGTTTTTTTACTCCTACAAATTTTCCCCAGACAGTAACTTTTTTCCTAAGTCTATTATGACTTTTTTAAACCGTAACTCTAATAATGTTGTGTTTCATCAGAGACAACTACAGGACCCCCTAGCGGTAACCTGCGGTTATCATTGTATTTTTTTTTTTAAACAACGTTGTAGGGGTTTATCTTTTAATCACATTTTAAAATTGTACACCGATGGTTTACCAGAAAATGACCGCCTGGTGGTGTGGTTTGTAAAAGGGAAAAGACCAGGCATGCCCAGGCATGTTTCAACATGTCCAGACATATTTGTCTTGTCATGAGTTTAAAGAGGCGCATCAATAAAGCACACCTTGAATTTTATTTACGTCTTTTATTTTATACCGTTAACCATTTGATTTTTCGTTTTTTAACAGGGACATTTTTAAAAGGGGTGATGCTACTTATGGCCTTGACAGGCTCTAGCTCTGTTTTTAGACATTCTAAAAATTGTTTATTGGTAACATGCCCTACAACAGACGTAGGCACATTCAGCTCTGCCAAGGCTTTCATAAAAACATTCCACCCTTTAGGAGTCCTCTTGTTAGCGAAAGAATAAGAGCCGGTTACCCCCTTGACTAAATCGAGCATGTGAGACCCCCTCAATCACTTCCTCATGGTACACAAAACTGCCATTATTGGCCCAAGAAGAAACATCTTTACGCTGTCTAAGTTTATTTAACAATATTTCAGCTTTTTTCTTATAGCGAGGATTTACCCCCTCCAACACCTCCCGAACAACAAAGTTCGATGAACCCCCCTGGACTTCAGAAGGTCAAATTTCCTCTTGCTCTTGCAGAAAGAGGTTTATTTTAGTCTTTTCCATTTCACCATGCTTGGCCAATACCATGTATCTTTGCAGGACCCCCTCGTAAAGGTTAGCCTTTTCGTAGTTGGATAAACCGGTTCTTTGAAGAATGTCTTTCATTTCTGAATCCAATTGGCGAGTGGTTGTGGTTGATATTTTCTTCACCGCTAGAAGCACGCTTTATTTGTTCTAACTGGTGGCTAGGAACGAGGTACAATTTTTCAGCGTGTTCCATTATCTGTTAATTAAAAGGCTTGACAGTAGAGGGAGTGCAAAGCTCAACAAAGGTCTGATAAAGCCACCGGCCTGTTTTACAACTAGCTTTTTTCTTTTGAGGGATAGTTTTTTATCGCTCAGCTTTTTCATAATCCCCCGTTTTCTTTTTAGGACACTTATTTGTCGGGGTTTTAGAGGAACATTTCCTTTTAAAGTGTTGAGCGCTATTTCTGAGATGGCCGCTACCAGGTCATCAAAATCATAAAACACATAATCCTTCCCCTCTTCTGGAGACCAGATATTACGCATATAACACTTATGACCCTCTATGTTGTCAGTCTTCTGATAGCACTGGAGACATTTTTTGCTTTTACACCTGTGATTTTTAACCTCGTAGAAGCCACACTTATCGCAAAGACTTCTGTTTTTACAATCAACTTTACCATCGTTTGCCAAAGCACTGTGCCTTTCTAAACAGGCCTCAGACCTGCAAAATAGCTTACAGCTGGAGCATCTCTTTTTTTCAGCAGCTACTTCAAGGCACTCGGCGCTATTATACGTATGGCAATGGTTTTTACAGGCGTGCTGGTGTTTGTGGCTATACATGGCGTAACAGTAGTTGCACAAATACAGTGCTCCTATAAAGGCTTTAATATTTAGGATACCGTAATAATGTTTTTCATGTAACAGAAAAACAGTTTAGGGGCGGTGTACACCATCCGTTGTAAAAAAGCACCAATTTCAATTTTCATGATACATGATGGTGATAGCCACCCCTAAGCGCTCTTCAAAAGAGCTCACGTCTGTAAAGCTAATAATTTTTTGGTCCGAAAGCCCCAACTCCTGATGAAGATGTCTGGCCCCCTCTAATAGTTGGGCATCTGTAAGTTTTTCATCTGATAAGAGACCCAGCACGCTACCGGCAAAACACAGGTTGTTACCCTGGTTATTTAAACCAATTAAATGTTTTCTTTTTTTTTCCCAATGATTCTACTGTACGTGATAGTCTTTAAGGGTCTTACAGACCCACCGCCACCAGCCCTGTTTCTAATAATCGTAACAACCAGCCGTAGAGTTCCAGACCCCACAATCTTTGCGTTACTTTGCAACACTGTGATGATGTTATTTAAAAAATCTATGGTGTTTAAATCTTCCCAAGGCCTCCGTAAAGAAAAGAGCGGGTGATTTAGCCCCGGGGCATCTAAGCGTAGCTGTACAAAATCTTCAGGGCCCACCTGATTATTAATATCATCTAGCAAATTTTGAATAGCGGTGTCAATGGCCGCCATGGCCTCTGTGAACCCCATTACTCTGTCCAAATTAGCAAAACGAAATTCTTGAAAATATTCATAAGCGTTAAACTCTCTTCGGGGTCTTATCCAGTGTCTCACATGTTCCAAATACACCTTAGGTGGCGTATTAGGAGCGGGGGAATCTGGACCTTCAGAAGAGGGGGTCGGAGGGTCTATGTCTATTTCCCTTTCTTGGTTGGGGGGTTGTTTTCGTAAAATAGCTTTGGCTTTTTTAGGTTTTTTGGCCAAAAGCCTTCTCAATTTTTTAGATTTTTTCCATTTTTTTCCCCAACCCCTCTTTACATTTTTAGGTTTCATGTTTAGTCACGCCCTCCCTTCCCCCTTCAACACGCTTTTCACCTTTTCAATCAGTGCACGGGGATCTGTTATCTTTTGGTCTAAAACCACCCTTCTGGAAAATTTTGCTTTTGAAACACCTCAAGAATTAGCTTTGAAAACTTATCTATTAAACGCTTACGAGATGTACAAACACTAAACAGCTCATTACAAACAACAACTGATGCAGCAAGCCCTACGGGGAGATTGTTATTTGTAGCAAGGGTTCTGCGGGGCCGAGAAGCAGGGGGGCTGACTCCTTCACCCTGCTCAAACCCACCCCTGGACACGGTTGCTGCTACAAGGTTGTTTGCCTTTACCTTTTTTAAAGCTGATTCTTTCTGAGCTGGGAAGGCATAGGGTTGTTGAGAACTAGGGGCTTTGACCCCTTTGCCTCGCTTACCAAGGTCCCTGGAAGCTGCAGAGGTAGATTTTTTAGCTCTGGAGGTGCAGGGCGGTTCAAAATCGGGGGGTCTGATCCCCTTTTCCCCACCCCTGAAAACTGTTGCTGTTTCAGAGGTAGATTTTTTGGCCCTTTTTAAGGCCAGCTGGCTCTGTGTAATGAGGGATTTGGATGTGCAGGGCTGTTCAAAATCGGTGGGTCTAACACCCTTGCTTCCAACTGCGGCTGCCTCAGAGGGAAATTTTTTGCCCCTCTTTAAAGGTTGCTGGCTTTGTGTAATGAGGGATTTGGTTGTGCAGGGTTATTCAAAATTGGGGGGTTTGATTCCCTTGTTTCCAACGGTAGCTGATTCAGAGGGAAATTGCTTGGCCCCTTAAAGCGACCTCCCCTTCAACATTTCTTCTTGAGGGATAACACTTGATAAGTCTGCCAATACACATAAACAAAATGTTTTTAGCACATAAGCCAGTATGTTCTTTTTTACTAACAACAACAAATATATATATTTTAAAAGCCTTTTACACAACCCCGCTAAAACATTTTTTATAGTAAGGGGCTAAAAGCAGTGTTCAAATACAATGTAAAAAAATAAAGTGCTATTTCCGCTTAAGCCACACGGGTGCAGTACAGCTCCAAAATTTTCAATAACTGCCAGCAAAACTTTTTTGTACAGTAAAACCTTTGGGGCAAAAGCAGCTTCTTTTTTTACTAACAACAACAAACATAAACTCCAATACCCGTGTTAATGCACAACCCCTAAAAAAATGTACACTATTTCCAACAACAGTTATTTCAAACACATATTTAAAATGGCCGCTACCAGGTCATCAGAAGCCGTGCAGAGAATAGCCTTCCTTTGCTGCGGCTTGGCTTTGATAAGAAATCTTAAAAGAGCCAGGTTTCTCTGCACGCGGTTAGACATGTTTGTCAGGGGGATGCTCTTTTTTAAAATGGAAGTTTGATAAAAAATAACTATTTTTATGGGTTTTTTTAAAGGTGTATATACAGGGCCAGTCTGGGGGGAAAAGACCTGTTCTTAACCGGAAGGCTTCAGGCGTTGAAAAGTTTAAATCCACCAGCAGATACCCGTAGGGGTTTTTGGTAGCATCCTCAAAAGCCTCCAAAAAGAATTGTGTTTTACCAGGGTACATTTGCCGGGCCAGAGTGGTGATTTGCAGTTTATCGCGGGGGTTTTTTAAAAGAACCATATACTTAGCATTTAAATTAATCGTAAGGCTTTTTTTTCCCTGACAAAACACGTTTTGCACAATGTACATAATACTTAGGTTTTTGTGACGCACGTATTTTGTAAAGGCTTTCTCGATTTCACCGCTTTCGGAAGCAGACTCCATTAGATCATCTATAATAACCATATTCACTTTATTACTAGGAAATAAATGTTCATCATTAAAAGTATTAGGTAAACCTTCCAAAAATTTAATACATGGAAATTTTTGCAGCAACTCTTTATAGAATGGTTGCCAACAGCTGTAACACCACACAATATTTTCAGGCATACATGATAACAACTTATTACCATTTTCTAACAATTGCTTTATAAAAAACGATTTTCCAGAATTTGAGGGGCCAGAGAGCAAACAGGAAAAGGGGTGAACAAACTGAACATGGCTTTTCATAATAATCAATACCCATACGCAAGGTTTTAAAATCCTCCTCGAGGGCTCTTTTGTTGTAAACGACTTTCTGGGTTTTCTTCAGAGTTCTCGTTTCTATCAACCAGTGCTTTTTTACCCTTACAATTCCTGGCTGCTGTACCACAATTTCTTTTGGAACCTCTCCCAGACAAGTTCTTTTAAGCTTTCAAAATTAATTTTCTCGCTATTCCCTGAGTTGAGTGTGATCCCTTTTAATTTCATACAGGTCTTACCGCTGGACAGTTTGTACCCGTATGTCTTCAGCCCCGCGGACACAACTCCACGATGTGTTCTTCTGGGGGTATTTCGCTAGTCAAATCCCCTAAATAATCCCCTAGGGGTGGGTTCCACTCCCCTTCTTTACTCACAAAAATCACAGAATCCGTATCATGATAAAGACACCGTTCCTGTAAGTGATCTAACAGGTGGTAGAGCTCTAGCCTGGCATAAGCAGTGGTAAAGCATGCTATAAACACGTTAGTGTTGCTGGAATGGATGCAGCGTTCTTTTGCGTACTTCCAAGACACCACAGCCTGGTCATCATTGATAAACTCGCACGCTGACACATCGTAATAAGGTACAAAGACGTACCTGAAGAGCTCGTCGGGGTCCGTCACTATACTGGTGTTAGTCAAATTTGTTCGCTGACCAAATTTTCCCCACAAGGAATTTAAAAACAGCTTTGAGATTTGCCTTTTTGCAGGGTTTACCTTTATCTTGTTTAGACGCAAACATATGCTTTCTCTTTCACGGTACTCTTTAACGTACTGAGTTTTTTTTTTTAAACTCGTCCGTACACCAGTGAGGGAACCCCGAGGCCTCTTGTTTTTGTCTCAGGTGTGTTTTAATGTAGTCTGAAAACAGGGCATCTGAAGAGCGGTTAAAATGACAGACTTCATACATCTCAGCGATCCTGTACCCTTTGTTTAAAGCCTCCACCAACTCTATTGTGCACCAAGTCCCTGTTAAAGCCTTCTCCTCCTGACTGTGTGTGTAGGGGTCCTTTTGTCTTGTTTCTGCACAAAGGGCGCACAGTGGGAACATTAGTTTACCACCAACCCTGTATGGCAATACGGGAAAATACCGGCCTCTTGGAAGGTACACTTTAACCTTGGCAATGCCAAAGTACCCTCTGATATCCCCAAAACCCTCATACACGATAACGGGGTGTCCCACAGGGTATTGTTTAGTCTTGTTAACAAAAGGGTAGAGACTGGTAAAATCATAGTAATTAACTTGCTCCCCAGGCTGCAGTTTGTAATAAAGGCAGATGGCATTCGTTCTACCACCGTAAAGGGCGTCTCTAGGAACCAAAGGCTGTGGCAGCTTTTTTTCGCGTAAAAAATTCCCCACCCGGTTATTGTTAGCTAGCATAGCCTGCCATTCGTGTTCCCACACGGTCCTTACCTCAAACCCAAATATCTCTTCTGCTGTTTGTGGTAATTGTCTAATGGCAGAAGGGCTATGGTTCGCAGTTTTAAAAAATTAAACCGGTACATGCCATGCAAATCGAGGCTAATGTAAGGTACTGAAAGGGATCTATACACTTAGTGACCACCTCATCATCATCCCATCCTGGGTTTTTAACAATCTGCTTCTCTGTCATTTTTAGAACTTCATTTCTGAACCGGTCGCAAGCCTCTCGCAAAATTTCAACATCTTTTTGACAATAATAGCACTGTTCTTTCTGGAGATCGAATTCATTTTGGCGATTGTGTTGGTACCAGTTCAGAAATTCCTTTTTTTCTTCAGGCATCATGTATTCTACTCCAAAGCACTCTATCACGGGCATAGGCCCCACATAGTTCTGATTTTCAACGGTGTTAAAAAAGTGTGGAAAGTATCCCTTGACTTCCTCAAACCCCATAGCTTTGGGTAACTTGCTGAGTTTCATGGGAAGAAAATTTAAAGAAGTAACTTTAACATGTGCTTGTTAAAAAGCAGGTAAAGAAGCAAACTCCTTCTCTGTGATCCACTGACTCACAGAGGCTGCTTTGCTAATAGGAGCTTTGCTGCAAAAGCCTAATGTTTCATATTGTGCTTACTAAATAAATAACCCCTATTAATTAAAACCTAGGGGGGAACTTTTAAAATTGTGTGTTACTAAAAGCTTATGGTTTTAACTTTTATAAAAACTCCTCTGTAAAAGGGCTACATGGCGGGAAAAATGCTGGGGGTCTGTTTCTTTAGATAAGAATAAAACAGTTAAAAGGGAGGGGGGAAAGAGGAGGGGAGGGGGAAGAGAAGGGAGTTGGCTCTTGTTTAAAATCTTGGGACTCTAGGATTGGTTCAGAAAAATGAATTCTATGATGCAGCTGTAAAACAACCTCTGATTGGGCCAATCCAAAGGCGGTGATAACAAGCGTGAGAGGGTCTGAACCAGGAAAGTTGCCTCATTCTACAGAAAGACTGGAAAGGTAAGAATTCTCTCTCTCATTCTCTCTCTCTTTCTGATTCAACCATGTGCTCTCTATCTTTTCCCTTTGCAAAGGGAGCTCTCTTTTCTTGCCCTGTTCTTTCTTTTAACCTCTCTTTTTTTCTTCACCTACCCTGATACTGAATGCTTTTCTATTCACTTTTTTACCCTGTGCTTACCAAACAGGCTCTGCCTGCTTCTCTCTCTCTTATTCTCTCTCTCTCTCTCTCATTTTGATTCCACCATGTGCTTTCTATCTTTGCTCTTTGCAAAGAGGGCTTTCTTTTCTCTTTTTTTGCCCTGTTCTTTCTTTTAACCTCTCTTTTTTTCTTAACCTACATTGGTATTGAATAGTTTAAATGCTTTTTTATTTACTTTTTTACCCTGTGCTTACCAAACAGGCTTTGCCTTAGTAAATTCCCTTTTAAACCTAGTTTTTAATGTTTTTAAATGCTTTTTGCTTAACCTATATTGGTATTAAATAGTTTAAATGCTTTTTTCTTAGCCACCCTTTATAGTTTTTGGCCATGGGGTTACTAAACAGGCTCTGCCTTGGTAAATTCCTTTTTTAAACCTAGTTTTTAATATTATTTAATGTTTTAAAGGCTTTTTTCTTAACCTACCCTGATAGTAAATAGTTTAATTGTGCTTTTCTAAGCCACCCTTTATAATTTTTGGCCATGGGCTTACCAAACAGGCTCTGCCTTAGTAAATTCCCTTTTTAAACCTAGTTTTTAATATTATTTAACTCTTTAAAAACAAATATTTCCTTTTTTCTTTAAGTTCTATCTTTCTATTCTTTCATAACCTGCCTTTACCCATCCTCTTTTCTTGAATAACTTACCTCTTTTCTTTCAAATTTCCTTTTTTTCTCTAAACCTTACTCATTCTTTTTTCATCTACTTTATTTTTTCCTATCTTTCTATTTTTGAATAACCTACCAAACTAGGTCTTTACCATCCTTTTTACTTACCTCTCTTCTTTCAAATTTCCTTTTTTTCTCTAAACCTTACTCAAACTTTCTTTTTTCATCTTTAAACTCTCTCACTCTCTTCTTTCAACCTTTTTCTTTCCATGTATCCAAGCACAAACACACACAACACTTCCCCTAGTCAAACACACACAAAATTTTCAAAATGGCCGCTGGCGCCAAACTTCGGCGGCAACGGAAATGGGGTGGGAAGGCGGGACATAAGCCCTAAATGGGGCATGGAAACCTGTTAAAAAATGCATGGTGATGAATGCTATCGAGCGGTATACTACTAGCGACCATAAACTAGATGTGGAAACCGGGAGACAGGGTTCCAAGCTAGAGAGATGTGACAGTGCAGCCAACATGACACAGGAGGAGAGATTGAAAGAGAGACTTCCTACTGCAGAGTCTGAAATAAGAGGGAGTACCAGAGAAATTTCCTCAAACTACCGGTATCAGGAATCACAAAAGACTTTTCATCCCAAAGCTAGAGCAGCATTCCACTAGCACAGGACTGAACTGCAGCGGCAAATGGACACAGGATAAAAGCCCTAACCCGCTGTGATGCCCCCTCCTGTGTAGATGGTATCTGCTTTGGAGACAGACTTGACGACCATTCCCTTTTACACTTTGGCAATACGCTGTATATAGCTTGTCATGCCAATAAAGCCCTACTGAATTGAAAAATGCAGTTTGGTGATCTACCTACTGCTCAGCATCTGTCCTCCCCTCCTCTCCCTCCTCCGCTGCCACCCAATGGCCAGCTCATTGCTGAGTGGTGGTAATGCCACATAACCAGCAGCTCCCCACTTCTCCTCCTTCTTCTGCTGCTTTAGAAACAGCACAACTTATTAGTGGACAATGACGGGACTGAGCCATCATATGCAATGGGGGGGTGTCTTGGAGGAGGACAGGCAGTCATGGATTCTATAATGAACTGCTGAATGTGCCACTGCCCCTGCTGGATGGACTCGAACAATTCAGACATGCTTCTTAGCCCCTGCATTGCTAGGAGCTGAGGGAGAGTCTCCTTTCACCCAAGTGCTAGGGGCCTGACCTTCTGGAGCAGGAGGAACTACGGGTACATATTCACTGCAATTGGGACAGCACACATAGGCATACCCAAGCTAGCTTGGATCGAACTAACTTGCTACGAATAGCAGTGTAACTGCCGCAGCATGGGGCTAGCTCCCTGCAAATGTACTGTACCTAGGGGCCAAGGCGGGATTGTCCTCTGTCAGCTAGCCCATGCTGCTGCAACTACACTACTATTCTTCGCAAGCCAACTCAATTAAAGCTAGCTTAGATATGCCAACACATGCCTCCTGACTGCTGTGTACACATATCCTGAGTTCTAGATCTGCCTCTGCAGTGCGGCTCTGAGCCACCACCGTGCACAGCGCAGGACCTCTTGGCTGTCACTAGCCACCACATGTTCAAATCCAGGTGCCTCTAATACTCGCGGCCCCATTTTAGAAATTCAGAATCCGATCTTCAAAGGTGCTGAGCATCCCCAGCTCCTAACAGCACCAACGGGAGTTGTGGTGCTCTGCAGCTCTGAAAATCAAGCCCAGGGTGCCCCAATATAAGAACCCAAAAAACAGAGTGGCCACCTCTGAAGGGATTTGTTACCGTGAATGGCTAGATAGACAAGGTGGGTTAAGCAATATTGGACCAACTTCTGTTGGTGGGAGTGACCTGCGACAGACATGGCTACAGCAACTCTGCATACAACAATGGCCAGAGAGACAGACAGGCATGGGGAGTCAGCTGCCAACAGAGGATGTCTACATCTGGCCCTGATAACTCAGGGCATGTCAAGGGGAACCAGCAGGCAGTCAGGCCATGCCTGGATGCTGGTATTACAGACCTAATCTTTGCTCCCTTTCATCTTGTCTTCTGTTTCATGCTCCCTTGTCCCTAATCAAACCCTCTACACTTGCTGAATAAAATCCTCCCGCGGCTTCATCTCCCAGGGAGCACGCCCATGGATGTGCTTCCCAATTCAGCCAGCGATCAGCTGCCTGACAGGGGATGTCATTTCACTGTCGCAGCAGATTGGATTGGAGCAGAACCTCTGAGCAGAGCTGACTTTGTGCATGTTACATTAGGCAGCGATGATCACTGGAACATAACAGCTAGCATGAGCTCTGAAAAGCTGCTGCTGGAAATCCGGATGGGTTACTGTGGTAACACACTGAAGGGAAACAATTTGAGGGGGAGAGGGGCTCACAGACCTGGTTAAGGTAAACATCTACAGCTAGGAGTTTTAAATGATAAGTCTGAAGAAAAGAATGATTGAAAAGACAGCATAGATCGGCGGTCTGAGACTGAGAGACAGAGATTTTCACCTCTAGAGCATCAGTTCCAGTATTGTCTCACAGGTGGGGGACCAGCTGGCTTATGGGGGGCAAGGAATGGGACATAGGGCCTTTCACCTCTAGGACACTGGTTCTGATCCAGTCCCACACGAGGAGCATTGGCTGGCTGGCTGGCTCTTGGGAGGCAGGGAATGGGACACAGGGCCTTTCACCTCTAGAGCAGTGGCTGCATCTGACACCATGTCAGAGATGATTGGTTAGTTTAGGAAGTGGGATGAAGAGCCTTCCAGATCTACAACAGCAGTTCTAATCCAGCCCCAGGTTGATGGCTTTTTAAAAAACAAAAAAAAAACCCCAAATACTAAAACTATTTTAAAGGCAGCTGGGTCATGAGGGTGCCCATAATGAACAAGACTAGCAGATGTCTTCAGCTTGCCTGTATCTTTAATAGGGTGAAGGGTCGGGCTGCACTTCACTCCCTATATCAGGAGGCCATGAAGGTAACACTAGTTTGATTTAACAAGGTGAGCCCTATACTGGCATTTTTATGTCCCGTATAACTTCCCACTCTCACAGCTCCAGCAGTGTGTAGAAAGGACCCGGATTGCTGCCTGTGTTTTAACCAGCATCTCATGTGGACCTGTGGTTACACCACTGCACTGGGACCTAAGAGACCTGACTTCTATTCCTGGCTCTGCCAGAGATCTACTGTATAGCCATGGGCAAGTTCCTGTGCCTGTGTTTCATTCTCACCCTTTGTCTAGCAAAATTGTTAGCTCTGCGACAGGGACTACTCCTCACTGGGTGTTTGTACAATATAGCACTGCAGGTGCTACTGTAATTGTAATAGACTTGTTGAGAGCAGGTTAGAGCAGCAGTCTGCAACCTTTTTTCATTTGCAGGCCCCTAAAAATTTGGAATGGAGGTGCAGCCCCCCTTTGAAAATGATAGACAGTCTGCAGACCCCCCATGGACCACAGGTTGAAAACCATTGTTCTATGGGAATGATAACCTTTCACAGAGCCCTTAGACATAGTCTGTGGACCCCTGAAAACCACTGGGTTAGAAGAATTTTATGGTGACTAAAATGCCCAAACCCTGTCCAGGACAATGTTGACACAAGAATAAAAGGGGATAAACTGGCCAGGAGTAAATCTAGGCTGGAAATGAGAAGAAGGTTTCTAACTCTAACCCGACCTTCCTCCTGTGGTTTACTCATCTGGAGTGGGCCAGATTTTGAAAGATCTATCTCCTAGTGGGGTCTAGGTGCCTGGGCTTAGCACAACCCAGGTCTGAGCTTTTCACGGTGCCGGAAGGTTTAAAGCAGGGGTCGGCAACCTTTCAGAAGTGGTGTGCAGAGTCTTCATTTATTCACGCTAATTTAAGGTTTTGCGTGCTGGTACATTTTAACGTTTTTAGAAGGTCTCTTTCCATAAGTCTATAATATATAACTAAACTATTGTTGTATGTAAAGTAAATAAGGTTTTTAAATTGTTTAAGAAGCTTCATTTAAAATTAAATTAAAATGCAGATTCCCCCGGACCAGTGGCCAGGACCCGGGCAGTGTGAGTGCCAATGAAAAATCAGCTCGCGTGCCGCCTTCGGCACGCGTGCCATAGGTTGCCTACCCCTGGTTTAAAGAGAGGGTTCTGGAACAGCCTCCCAATAGGAATAGTGGGGGCAAACAACCTAACTAGGTTTGAAGCTGGAGCCTGATAAGTTTAAACGGGATATGACAAGGTGACCTCGGACAGCAGGGAACTGGACTCCATCACCCAGGAGGACCTTGTCAGTCCTATGTACAGTGGTGCAGCTGCAACAGTCAAAACAATGGCAGGGAATTTTAAGGGCCTGCAGCTCTCATTGACTTCAGCTCACTACTTGAAAACCAGGCCCTAAAAGAGTAGTGTAGACAAGGCCCAAGAGGCTGCAGTCTGGCCAAATGTCTAGTTATTTGACATGACCTTTGCACCCAGGTTTAGTACAAATTAGGATATAGCTAGTGGCAGGATTTGCAGAGGTGCTGAGCACTTGTGACTCCCAGGAAGCCACAGGTTGCTCAGAGAGTTGGATCATCTGCGCAGCAGGCAGCGCTAGTAAAGGGTTTGGGGAAATACCAGTCTCCTCCAGGGGGGGAGGAGGTGTGCCAGCAGACCCAATTCACTATCCAATACCAAGAAGGGTCTCCGTGCAGCACTTTTGAGCTGCTTTTTGTCACCGGGCACTCATCGTTCACCAAAAGCTCTGTGAAAAAAACAAACCTATATTTAGGAAACTGACAGCATAACTGGAAGGAAACACAGTCTAACACAGCAGGTAGGACAGAGAGTCATGGTCCTATTCCCTGCTCTGGAAGGGGAGTGGTATCTAGGGGTAAGAGCAGGGGGCTAGGAGTCAGGACTCCTGGGTTCTATCCCTGATTCTAGGATGGGAGTGGGATCTAGAGGGTTAGAGCAGAAGACTCTGTTCCCCTGCCCTTTACCCAAGAGGGAAGCAGGTGTAAAGTGCTACCATTCTCTTTGGGTGGCTTTTACACTGCTTGCTCTGGGGTAAATGACTGCACATGGCCCAGAGCAATGGAGAATCAGGAGTTCTGTTCCTGCGCTACCACTAAGTAGCTTTGACTTTGGGGAAATCACTTCCTGTCTCTAGGCAACCCATCTGCACCCTGCTCCTTCTCCCTGAATTCAGTCCCTCTTCCTCCTCCTCTTCAAAGTCATTGGCTTCTTCCCAGTAAACTGTTCCCTCCCCTTAACAGCTGTTACCTGTTTTCACCTGCCCCCCTCCCCAACCACCCCCCTACCTACCCCCCCCACACCTTCCCCACCTCACACTTGTCCCCTTCTTCTCCACCCCAGTCGCTCACTTGTCCCCTTTCTCACCCATCCTCCAACCTCCACCCACCCATACCACACATCAGTCCCACACTCTTTTACTTGCCACCTAACTCCTGACTCCCTCTCATTAGCTCCTGCCCTCTCCTGCACCTGACACCCTCTCCCATCCCTCCTCTCTCACACCCGCCCCTCCCCCGTCCACTCACAACTGTCCCCCTCCCCTCCACACCCTTCCCATTTGCCCTCTCGCCCAGCTTCTTCCTACCTGCTACTCCACCAACTGCCCCCTCCACCATCTGCCTCTCCCCCACCTGCACCTCCCCCACACCTACCCCATCCCATCCCCGCCCTTCCCTCCACTTCACAACTGCCCCTCCCCTACAGCTACCCTTTCCACCTGCCCATAGCTGCTCCCTCCCCCAGCTACGCCCTCCTTCAACCTGTCCCCTCCTCACACACTTCCCCCTCCCCTTCACTGCCCACCTCCCTCCCAGCTACCCTTTCCACCTGTCCCTTCACAACTGCCCCCTCCCCACCTACTCCCTCCCTCTGCAACCTACCCCCTCTCCCCCACACCCTTCCCTCCCTGCCACTCACCTCATCTCCACACCCACCCCTCCCACTTCCCACCTGCCCCTCCTCCCACAGCTACCCTTTCCCTGCTCTCCTCTCCCCCAACCTGCCCCCTCCCCTCATACACTTCCCCCTCCCCTCACCTGCCCACCTCCCCCACAGCTACCCTTTCCACATGCCCGTACCTGCTCCCTCCCCCAGCTAGCCCCTCCTTCAACCTGCCATTCCCCTCACTCCTCTGCCATGCCTCCCCCACCCCTTCCCACCTGCCCCCTCCCCCACAGCTACCCCTCCCACTTCCCACCTGCCCCCTCCCCCATAGCTACCCCTCCCACTTCCCACCTGCCCATGCCCTCACTCGCACTTCCGACCCCACCTCACCCCTGCCCCGCAAGCTCCACTCCAACTCGCCTCTCGGGTCTCTCCCACCCGCAACGTCTCCCCGGGCAACCGAGCAACGGACGCTCTGGAGAGGAGCGCGAGCCTGTTAGGGAGCCAATGAGGAAGAGACCGGGGAAGTCGCGCGCGCCGCTTGAGTGACGGTTGGTGAGGGGTGCTTGGAGGAGCGACTGGGATGGGAAGCAGCCCTGTCAATCCTACAGAGAGAGGCGCCTGATTGGAGAATCAGGAGGAGTGGCGGGAGCAGAAGGGAGGGGTGGGACTAGGACAAGTTGTCAATCTTGCCCAGGGAGGCAGCTGATTGGAGGGCGGGGGAAAGGACGGGAAGGAGAGAGGGGCTCCTCAAATTCCCTGAGGGAGGGACTCAGTCCAGACGCCCGGCAACGTCTGGATGACAGTCCCGCCCCGGGACCCCCGTCATTGCCGCGCGGGGGCGGGGGTGTGGGGAGGAGGGGTGCGCATGGAGTTTGCGCCGCCCAGCCCCCCGACCGAGATCGGGGCCCCATCACGCCAGGTGCTGCCCAGACCCTCCCCCCAACGAGATTGTGGCCCTGACATGCCGGACTCTGCCCAGAAACACACACACACACTCCAGTGCGATCGGGGCCCCATCGCATCAGGCGCTGCCCCGACCCACCCCCCCACCCCCCAGTGCGATCGGGGCCCTGTCGTGCCGGGCGCTGCACTGACACACACACACACCCCAGTGCGATCGGGGCCCTGTCGTGCCGGGCGCTGCACTGACTAAAGCGCTTTCTGGAACCCGGGGCCCAGATCCCCGTTATGTAAGAGGCAGGCGGCGGTGTGCAGAGCCCCAATGCCCTGCACGATCACAGCCGATCTCGCCCACGCGGCTGGATCCCAGCTCCCTCCCTCTGGCGAAGGCTTCCCCAACACCCTGGGTCAGCACAAAGAGCCCCAAGGCAGGGGGCACCCGCAGCCCATTGGCCGCCTCCCGGGAGTGGTCGTTAGCCGGGGGTCGTTAGCTGACGGCCCACAATGCTGCGCGAAGCACCACCTACTGCATTCACCCGCCGCACGGACTCGGGGAGCAGCTGAGACGTGGGCCGAGCCCTGAAGAGCGCCCCCTGCTGTGTCCCCCGCCCGCTCCCTGCCCCACAGAGGCCCCTAGCACCGCCCTGGGGCCAGCCCTGCCTTTCAGGAGAGAGCGCCCCCTGCTGATCCCCTCCACCCCACTCCCTGCAGCACTGCGCCCCTGTCACCCTGGGACCAGCCCTGCACAGGCCAGGAGAGATTCGTGGGGGCTCGGGGACACCATCTTGATCCCCCCCCCATACCTTCTGCAAGACAGGCGTCGGTCTCACCTGCCCCCTCCACCCTCCCCCCCGCCATGCTTAGCTGCGCCAGGCACTGGCATCGGCTCCTTGTGAGGGCCTAGGTGAAGGGAAGTGTCATTAGCACTGTTTTAAATTG
The DNA here is from genome assembly GCF_002925995.2 of Terrapene triunguis. Classification (NCBI taxonomy): domain Eukaryota; kingdom Metazoa; phylum Chordata; order Testudines; family Emydidae; genus Terrapene; species Terrapene triunguis. The sequence continues at coordinate 2,181,783 of NW_020664400.1, forward strand.
AAATGCAATCAAGGGCACTTCTCGCCCCTGGGCTTAATTATGGACCTGGAGATTCTGCTCAGCCCCTCCCCCATGCCCATGAGCATCCCAGGGGTAAATGCAGGTCATCTGGGTAGAATGTGGCAGGGGCTGGGAGCCAGGACTCCTGGGTTCTCTCCCCAGCTCTGGGGGGGGGAGAGGGGTCTAGTGGTTAGAGCAAGGGGGCTGGGAGCCAGGACTCTCCCTGCTCTGGGAGGGGATTGGGGTCTGGTGGGTTAGAGCAGGGGGGGCTGGGAGCCAGGACTCCTGGGTTATATACCCAGCCCTCTCTAGTACCCTTTCTATGCCTCAGTTTCCCCATCTCTAACATGGAAGCTGATTCTGCCCTATGTGCAGGGGTGGGGTGGACAAGCCCTGCTGGCAGAAGCGCCGGGGGAGGGGGCTGGGACTCTAGCTTGGGAGTTGCCTGCCATCTCTTTAGATGGGGAAGCTTGGGCTCCAGGCAGCTGGGCCTGAAATGGATGCCTATGTGGAGATCCTGGCACAGCTGGGGTCATTGGCTTCCAGTGCTGCCAGCAGGTGATCGGAGCAGGACCAGCCCGTCTGGTGGGGGTTGCGGGGAGGCTCAGTAGAGTCATTGGGTCTGCAAATTGGAGTGAGAAACAGGTTGCTGCACTGACAGTGAGTGGAGAGCGCCCTCTACACCCAATGCACCACTAGGGGGCACTGGGCTGCAGGAAGCAGGGTGGGGATCTCAGCAGGGGGAGTTCTCCTCTGGCAGGCAGGGCTGGGCTCAGGGCGGCGCTAGGGGGGCGCTGTGCTGTAGGGAGTGGGGCGGGGACTCAGCAGATGGCACTCTCCCCTGGCAGGCAGGGCTGGCCCCAGGACAACACCTGGTGGAGCTGGGTTGAGACTGGAACTGGGAAAGACTCTAGATCAATGATTTCCCTACACCACCCCTGAATTTCCCCAACCACCCCCCCCCCAATTTTGTGAACTAGTTACATGCCAAACCTGGTGGCTGAACTTTGCAACTTTGTCCTCACCCACAACTATTTCACATTTGGGGACAATATATACCTTCAAGTCAGCGGCACTGCTATGGGTACCCGCATGGCCCCACAGTATGCAACATTTTTATGGCTGACTTAGAACAACGCTTCCTTAGCTCTCATCCCCTATTCTACTTGTGCTACATTGACGACATCTTCATCATCTGGACCCATGGAAAAGAAGCCCTTGAGGAATTCCACCATGATTTCAACAATTTCTGTCCCACCATCAACCTCAGCCTAGACCAATCCACACAAGCAGTCCATTTCCTTGACACTACTGTGCTAATAAGCGATGGTCACGTAAACACCACCCTATACCGGAAACCTACTGACCACTATACTTACCTACATGCCTCCAGCTTCCATCCAGGACACACCACACGATCCATTGTCTACAGCCAAGCTCTAAGACACAACCGCATTTGCTCCAATCCCTCAGACAGAGACAAACACCTACAAGATCTCTATCAAGCATTCTTAAAACTACAATACCCACCTGCTGAAGTGAAAAAACAGATTGACAGAGCCAGAAGTCACCTACTACAAGACAGGCCCAACATAGAAAATAACAGAACGCTACTAGCCGTTACCTTCAGCCCCCAACTAAAACCTCTCCAGTGCATCATCAAAGATCTACAAACTATCCTGAAAGATGATCCCTCACTCTCACAGATCTTGGGAGACAGACCTGTCCTCGCTTACAGACAGCCCCCCCAACCTGAAGTAAATACTCACCAGCAACCACACACCACAGAATAAAAACACTAACCCAGGAACCTATCCTTGAAACAAAGCCCGATGCCAACTCTGTCCACATATCTATTCAAGTGACACCATCATAGGACCTAATCACATCAGCCATGCCATCAGGGGCTCATTCACCTGCACATCTACCAATGTGATATATGCCATCATGTGCCAGCAGTGCCCCTCTGCCATGTACATTGGCCAAACCAGACAGTCTCTACGCAAAAGAATAAATGGGCACAAATCTGACATCAGGAATCATAACATTCAAAAACCAGTAGGAGAACACTTCAACCTCTCTGGCCATTCAGTAACAGATTTAAAGGTGGCAATTTTGCGACAGAAAAGCTTCAAAAACAGATTCCAACGAGAAACTGCTGAACTTGAATTAATATACAAACTAGATACAATCAATTTAGGCTTAAATAGAGACTGGGAATGGCTGAGCCATTACACACATTGAATCTATTTCCCCATGTTAAGTATCCTCACACCTTCTTGTCAAACTGTCTTAAATGAGCTATCCTGATTATCTCTACAAAAGTTTTTTTTCTCCTACTGACAATAGCTCATCTTAATTAATTAGCCTCTTAGAGTTGGTTGGGCAACTCCCACCTTTTCATGTTCTCTGTATGTATACATATCTCCTCACTATATGTTCCATTCTATGCATCCGATGAAGTGGGCTGTAGCCCATGAAAGCTTATGCTCAAATAAATGTGTTAGTCTCTAAGGTGCCACAAGTACTCCTGTTCTCTTTGCGGATACAGACTAACAGGGCTGCTATTCTGAAACATGCCAATTTAGTGACTGTTTGGAAATTTGAAATGAAATTGAAACATTAATACACACTTTAAAAGCATATACAGTGTATGATAAAATACGTGTATCTGAAAAAGTATAATAGATTTGAGAAGTATGAACATAGACTAGCTTCCTTATACCGCTGTTGTTTTTTATGACAATGTCAGTGCATTCATTTCGGTGATGTTGGCCAACCTAATAATTTCAAATGATGATTTGTAAGCAAAGTCTAAATGAGCTCTCCCTGACAGCTCGTGATGAGCTGGGGGTTGGGAGGAAAGGCTTCAGGACCAGATTGTACTTACATTCACACCTAATCTACCTAGGTATCCAGCAAACAGAGCTGTGTTGCCCAAGTGATAGATTTTGGCTGGGGTTGGGTTACAAATCACTTGAATGCAGGGTGAGGGGAGGGGGGAATGAAATATTGTTGTTCTTATTGTATGAGTAAAGGGCAGTAGAACTGTACTTAGCTTGTGCTGATTGAGGGCATCAAGTGAGAGGGTGGGGACCTGTCCCTCTCCACTGTTTAAAGACAGAGCTGATTAGGCCCCATGGATAGTCTTTTGTTCTGTTAAGTGACCATTGCAGCTGAAATCACTGATAATCAGGTCTAAGTGCTTAGTTGTGCTGTGGGGACAGTGTTTCTGTGGAAGAGACGGCCCAGTCTGCACTAGCAGCGAGGTTCCCGCACTGAGAGCTCAGCTGAAATCACTGAGAGCTGGTGGAACCTCAAGAGACCAACTCACAGAGGTCACAGTGGCAGGTGGCAGCAGAAGGTGACTGCGCAGGGCCATTGGCAACAGAGTGGTGGAGTGAACGGTGACACAATGAACAGCAGTGGCCAGAGCGAACAGTGAGCAGCTGGAGGAATGAGTAAGGCGCCTTCTTGCCCCCCACCTGGGAGGTGTACTCACGTGAAAGCACCTCTGAACTCTGAGTCTCCACTGACCAAGGACAACACCGGCGAGTGGGGTGCGGTGGAGGGAAAAGTGAGGGGCACGTTAAATAAACATTTGTTTGTTGGACTATATTTTAGTGACTTTGCTCCAGAATGCTAGATTTGTGACTGGGAATGGAAACTTACATAAATATGTTTCCTAGTAGGCCAAGATTTTTAAAATGCATTATTTACCAAGGTTGTTATCTCACATCGTTGCTATCTTGAGAGGTCATTATGTTGGGGAGTTTCTGTACTAAACATTTTAATTATAATTAATTTTTACATAAGAATGATCATACTGGGTCAGACCAATGGTCCATATAGCCCAGTATCCTGTCTTCCGACAGTGTTCAAGGCCAGGTGCTTCAGAGGGAATGAACAGAACAGGAAATCATCAAGTCCCCTGTTGCCCATTCCCAGCTTCTGGCAAACAGGCTAGGAACACTCAGAGCGTGGTGTTGCATCCCTCCCCATGCTGGGTAATAGCCACTGATGGACCTATTCTCCAGGAATTTATCTAGTTCTTTTTTTAATCCTGTTATAGTTTTGGTCTTCACAGCATCCCCTGGCAAAGAGTTCCACGGGTTGACTTTATGTTGTGTGAAGAAGTACTTCCTTTTGTTTTTTTTAAAACCTGCTGCCTATTAATTTCATTGGGTGACTGCTAGTTCTTGTGTTATGTGAAGGATTAAATAACATTTCCTTATTCACTTTCTTCACACCAGTCAAGATTTTATAGACTTCTATCATATCCCCCCTTAGTTGTCTCTTTTCTAAGGTGAAAATTCCCAGTCATTTTAATTTCTCCTCCTGTTTCATACCCCTAATCATTTTAGTTGCCCATCTCTGTACCTTTTCCATTTCCAATATATCTTTTTTGAGATGGGGTGACCAGATCTGCACACAGTATTCAAGGTGTACACATACCATGGATTTATATAGAGGCAATATGATATTTTCTGTCTTATTATCTATCCCTTTCTTAATGATTCCCAACATTCTGTTTGCTTTTTTGACTGCCACTGCACATTGAGTGGATGTTTTCAGAGAACTATTCACAATGACTCCAAGATCTCTTTCTTGAGTGTTAATAGCTAATTCAAACTCCTTCATTTTGTATGTATAGTTGAGATTGTTTTCCAATGTGCATTACTTTGTTGATAAATGCATTGAATTTCATCTGCCATTTTGTTGTCCAGTCACCCAGTTTTGTGAGATCCCTTTGTAACTCTTCGCAGTCTGCCTGGGACTTAACTATCTTGAATAGTTTTGTATCATCTGCAGATTATGCCACCTCACTGTTTACCCATTTTTCCAGATCATTTATGAGTATGTTGAACAGTAATGGTCCCAGTACTGACCCCTCAGGGATACCACTATTTATTCATAGATTCATAGATTCTAGGACTGGAAGGGACCTCGAGAGGTC
>NW_020664400.1:2187139-2199644 GCF_002925995.2 Terrapene triunguis
CCCTCTTCACTAAGCAGTGGGCCTACCCTGTCTTTGGTCTTCCTCTTCCTTCTAATGTGTTGATAAAAAGTCTTCTTGTTCCCCTTTATTCCCGTAGCTAGTTTGAGCTCATTTTGTGCCTTTGCCTTTCTAATCTTGCCCCTGCATTCCTGTGTTATTTGCCTATATTCATCCTTTGTAATCTGTCCTAGTTTCCATTTTTTATAAGACTCCTTTTTATTTTTTAGATCATGCAAGATCTCGTGGTTAAGCCAAGGTGGTCTTTTGCCACATTTTCTATCTTTCCTAACCAGCGGAATAGCTTGTTTTTGGGCCCTTAATAGTGTCCCTTTGAAAAACTGCCAACTCTCCTCAGTTGCTTTTCCCCTCAGTCTTGATTCCCATGGGACCTTACCTATCAGCTCTCTGAGCTTACCAAAATCCGCCTTCCTGAAATCCATTGTCTCTATTTTGCTGTTCTCCCTTCTACCCTTCCTTAGAATTGCAAACTCTATGATTTCATGATCACTTTCACCCAAGCTGCCTTCTACTTTCAAATTCTCAACGAGTTCCTCCCTATTTGTTAAAATCAAGTCTAGAACAGCTTCCCCCCTAGTAGCTTTTTCAACCTTCTGAAATAAAAAGTTGTCTGCAATGCAGTCCAAGAATTTGTTGGATAGTGTGTGCCCCGCTGTGTTATTTTCCCAACATATATCCGGATAGTTGAAGTCCCCCATCACCACCAAATCTTGGGCTTTGGATGATTTTGTTAGTTGTTTAAAAAAAGCCTCATCCACCTCTTCTACCTGATTAGGTGGCCTGTAGTAGACTCCTAGCATGACATCACCCTTGTTTTTTACCCCTTTTAGCCTAACCCAGAGACTCTCAACACTTCCATCTCCTATGTCCATCTCTACCTCAGTCCAAGTGTGTACATTTTTAATATATAAGGCAACACCTCCTCCCTTTCTCCCCTGTCTATCCTTCCTGAGCAAGGATCCATCCACACCATCCACACCAACATTCCAATCATGTGTATTATCCCACCAAGTTTCAGTGATGCCAACAATGTCATAGTTGTATTTATTTATTAGCACTTCCAGTTCTTCCTGCTTATTACCCATACTTCTCGCATTTGTATATAGGCATCTAAGATACTGGTTTGATCTTTCCTCCCAGTTTTGTCCTGACCCTCCTTTTTCTCTGCCAATATAGCCCACACTCCCTCTCATTTCCGACCCATCTCCCAGGTCTCCATGTTCCCCTCTTACCTGTGGGCTTTCCTCACCTGTCCCCGTCGAACCTAGTTTAAAGCCCTCCTCACTAGGTTAGCCAGTCTGTGTCCAAATAGGGTCTTTCCCCTCCTCGAAAGGTGAACGCCATCTCTGCCTAGCTGTCCTTCCTCAAATAGCATCCCGTGGTCTAGGAAGCCAAAGCCCTCCTGGCGACACCATCTTCGCAGCCAGGCATTCACCTCCATGATGCATCTGTCTCTGCCCGGGCCCCTACCTTTGACAGGAAGAATCGAAGAGAATACCACCTGCGCTCCAAACTCCTTCACCCGTACTCCCAGAGCCCTGTAGTCACTCTTGATCCGCTCAGTGTCACACCGCGCAGTATCATTTGTGCCCACATGGATGAGTAGCATGGGGTAGTAGTCAGAGGGCTGGATAATCCTCGACAACGCCTCCGTAACGTCTCGGATACGGGCTCCCGGCAGGCAGCATACCTCCCGAGATGAAATGTCAGGGCGACAGATGGGCGCCTCCGTCCCCCTCAGCAGAGAGTCTCCGACCACCACTACCCTACGTTTCCTATTCGCAGTGGTGGCAGCAGACCTCCCAGCCTTAGGGGTACGAGGCTTCTCCTCCTTTACTGTAGGGGGTGATGCCTTCTTTCCTGTATCAAGAAGAGCATAACGATTACCTATTACCATAGCGGGAGGGTTCGGAGCAGGGGTGGAGCACTGCCTGCTGCCAGAAGTAACCAGCTGCCAGTGTCCACCCTGAGCCATCTCCTCCTCCACCAGTGGTGTATCAGCAGTCCTGTGTACTGGGACAGCTACCTCAGCTGTCTCCACATGGACACTGTCCAGGAATTGCTCGTGGATTCGGATGCTTCTCAACCTAGCCACCTCCTCCTGTAGCTCTCCCACCTGCTGCCTGAGAGATTCCACCAGCAGGCACCTTTCACATTGGATGGTCCCCCCAGCCTGGATATCAGTAAGTGGAAATTGCAAGTTACAGTCTCTGCAAAACCACACCAGGATCTGGGTAGAAACATCCATGCTCAGGCGCTCTGTCTGGCTACAGGCACAGGTGGAGGAGACAGAAACAGTGCTGGCACAGGTGTTGCGGGTCTTCCTAACCATCGCAAGCCTCCCTCTGTCAAACTCTCGTCTGCAGCCCCCTGTCCGCCCAAAAGGGTGCTGTATTGCTCCTCCTTCACCTGGAGAACTCCCTTGCGAAACTCCCTGTTAGCAGCCCCTGTTCGCATCTCTCTCCATTCTGAAAACTGATAATTTATTCCTACTCTTTGTTTCCTATCTTTTAACCAGTTACTGATCCAAGAGAGGACTTCCCTCTTATCCCATGATGGCTTACTTTTCAAAAGTCAATTTAAATTAAATACATTTTTTTTTTTAAATTATATTTTTTTCAGAAATCTAGCCCTGTTATGTGTTTTGGTGTAACTTGCATTATCCTAACAAAACATTTACTTTATTTATATCTCTTTTATATATCTCATTGGCCCTGACACACACACACACACCCCCCCCGTAAATTCGAACACCCCCCCTAATTTCAATTCCTGAAGAAACCACTGCTCTAGATCCCCTTCTCTGCCCCCCTGGACCAGCCCATCCCCCATCTATCTCCACATGCACCCATCCCCCTACCCATCCCTTCCCTCGCTCACCCATGCCCCCCTCCTCATAGACTCATAGACTCATAGACTTTAAGATCAGAAGGGACCATTATGATCATCTAGTCTGACCTCCCGCATGATGCAGGCCACAAAAGCTGACCCACCCACTCCTGGAGTAATTCTCTCCCTTGACTCAGCTGTTGAAGTCCCCAAATCATGATTTAAAGACTTCAAGTCGCAGAGAATCATCCAGCAAGCGACTCCTGCCCCATGCTACGGAGGAAGGCGAAAAACCTCCAGGGCCTCTGCCAATCTACCCTGGAGGAAAATTCCTTCCCGACCCCAAATATGGCGATCAGCAGAACCCCAAGCATGTGGGCAAGATTCTCCAGCCAGACCCATATTGACCATTGATACTAATTACCAGCGATGGCACGTTATTGACCTACTGACTAAAATCACGTTATCCCATCAAGCCATCCCCTCCATAAACTTATCAAGCTTAATCTTAAAGCCAGAGAGGTCTTTCGCCCCCATTGTTTCCCTCGGAAGGCTGTTCCAGAACTTCACCCCTCTGACGGTTAGAAACCGTCGTCTAATTTCAAGCCTAAACTTCCCGACGGCCAGTTTATATCCATTTGTTCTCGGGTCTACATTAGTACTGAGCTGCCCAAGTCAATCCTGCCAGAAATCTTTGGGGTTTCTCCTTCCCCAGCCCCGCTCCCCCATCTTCTGCGGCACTGTAATTATAACAACCCGGACTAGTGGGGGGCTGGTGGGGGGGGGTGAGGGTGGATCTTGCCGAGGCAGGGGGCTGGGAAGGGCCCGGCACAGAAGTTAAACATTGACGGCTGGGAAAGGTCAGGTCCCTGCGGGTGCAGATGCCAGCACCACCCTTCCCAGCTGATCCCCCAGACTCCACGCCATGGGGCAGCCCTGGGAGCCACGCCCGCAGGCACCTGGCCTCTGCCACCAGCCGCCAATGTTTAACTTCTGCGCGGGGCCCTTCCCAGCCCCCACCTCCTCGGGGTGTGGGGGGGATGTGCCAGGCCACGGGGGGCTTGGGCAAAGACATGAATCCCCCACATCTTGGCTTAGACTGAACATTGGGGTCAGTGCCAATGTCTGCTGGTGCCCCTCACTCCTGACTCTCAGCCCCTGCTAGCCCAGCCCTGGGCTCCCTCCAGCTCTGCTGGTGCCCCTCACGCCCGACCCGCAGCCCCTGCTAGCCCAGCCCTGGGCTCCCCGAATGGCTCTGTCTGCCCCCACAGTTCAGCTCAGGATTGGCTGGGACCTGTGGGGGTGGCTGGAACCGGCTGGCTCACAGGAGGGGGATCTGTCTGCAGGGCTGTTTGGGGGGACCTGAGGCATGAAGGGGCAAATCCCCATACAGGGCAACGGCCCCTGTGACATGAAATGCACCAAGGCAAATCCAACGGGGGCATGAATTTAAAGGGACAGCACCAGGATTCTCCTCCACTTCCCCCATTGGCTGGCCAAGGCAGGGGAAAGGGCGGGTCAGGCCCTGATTTGTTAATTACCCAGCAATGACAGCACACAAATGGGTTTTATAGTGTAATCCCCAGCCCCAGGTCAATGCCAGCCTGGTCAGTTTCCGTTTGGCTTCTCATCAGTTTCACTTTGTAGCTCTCATGCTCCAGCCCCTGCTGTGATGTTTGGGTTGCAATCAGGACAAGGGGGTGGGTCAGTCGGGCTATTTTAAATTCCAATCTGTTTCTGCTAAACCTAAATTTGGGGGCTAAGTATGACCATGTGCTCAGAATATGTGAGCACAGGGAGAGCATGTGGGTGTGCATTGGCATGGTACATGGAGGAGGGCAGGTGTTTGGGTGTGCAGTGTCTATGCCCAGTGGGGGAATTATGCATGCGGGGAGGAGGGGTATGTGGAGTATGCCCAAGTGTGGGTGCTGTGTGCTCGTGTGGTGTGCAGCGGCTGAGTGTTGCATGCTGCAGGTATAAGAACATAAGAATGGCCATACTGGGTCAGACCAAAGGTCCATCAAGCCCAGTATCCTGTCCTCTGACAGTGGCCAATGGCAGGTGCCCCAAAGGGACTGAACAGACAGATTATCATCAAGTGATCCATGCCCTGTCACCCAATCCCAGCTTCTGGCAAACAGAGGCTAGGGACACCATTCCTGCCCATCCTGGCTAATAGCCATTGATGAACCTATCCTCCATGAATCTGTCTAGCTCCCTTTTGAACCCAGTTATAGTATTGGCCTTCACAACACCCTCTGGCAAGGAGTTCCAGAGGTTGACAGTGCGTTGCGTGAAAAAATACTTTCTTGTGTTTGTTTTAAACCTGTTATCTATGAATTTCATTTGGTGGCCCCTTGTTCTTGTATTATGAGGAGTAATTAACACTTCCTAATTTACTTTCTCTATACCACTCATGATTTTATAGACCTCTATCATATCCCCCCTTAGTCACCTCTTTTCCAAGCTGAAAAGTCCCAGTCTTATTAATCTCTCCTCATACGGAAGCTGTTCCATACCCCTAATCATTTTTGTTGCCCTTTTCTGAACCTTTTCCAATTCCAATATATCTTTTTTGAGGTGGGGCGACCATATCTGCATGCAGTATTCAAGGTGTGGGCATATTTTGACTGCCGCTGCACATTGAGTGGATGATTTCAGAGAACTCTCCACAATGACTCCAAGATCTCTTTCTTGAGTGGTAACACCTAATTTAGACCCAATCATTGTATATGTATAGTTAGGATTATGTTTTCCAGTGTGCATTACTTTGCATTTATCAACATTAAATTTCATCTGCCATTTTGTTGCCCAGTCACCCAGTTTTGTGAGATCCTTTTGTAGCTCTTTGCAGTCTGCCTGGGACTTAACTATCTTGAGTAGTTTTGAATCATCTGTAAATTTTGCCACCTCACTGTTTACCCCTTTTTCCAGATCATTTATGAATATGTTAAATAGAACTGGGCCCAGTACAGATCCCTGGGGGACACCACGATTTACCTCTCTGCATTCTGAAAACTGACCATTTATTTCTACCCTTTGTTTTCTACCTTTTAACCAGTTACCAATCCATGAGAGAAACTTCCCTCTTATCCCATGACTGCTTATTTTGCTTAAGAGCCTTTGGTGAGGGACCTTGTCAAAGGATTTCTGAAAATCTAAATACACTATATCCACTGGATCTCTTTTGGCTGCATGCTTGTTGTCCCCCTCAAAGAATTCTAGTAGATTGGTGAGGCATGATTTCCCTTTACAAAAACCATGTTGACTATTTCCCAACAAATTATGTTCATCTATGTGTCTGAACATTTTGTTCTTTATGATAGTTTCAACCAATTTGCCCGGTACTGAAGTGAGGCTTACTGGTCTGTAGTTGCCAGGGTCACCTCTGGAGCCCTTTTTAAAAATTGGCATCACATTAGCTATCCTTCAGTCATTTGGTACAGAAGCTGATTTAAATGATAGGTTACAGATGACAGTTAGTAGTCCTGCAATTTCACATTTGAGTTCCTTCAGAACTCTTGGGTGAATACCATCAGATCCTGGAGACTTATTACTGTTTAGTTTATCAATTTTTTCCAAAACCTCCCCTAATGACACCTCAATTTCCTCACTAGGATTTAACTTCCACTTTTTAAAGAATGCCTTTTTGCCTCTCACTGCTTCTTTTACTTTGTTGTTTAACCACAGTGGCTCTTTTTTGGTTCTCTTATTATGTTTTTTAAATTGGGGTATACATTTAAGTTGTCACCCATCCCCGCGGGGGTGGGGGTGAGGATGACAGACAGGCTCCACCCCGGTGCGTTCTTTTTGCTTTATTAAAGTCTCTGCTCTCACTGCCATTTCCTGCCCAGACTCCCTGGTTCATAGATCTGCCAACTGTAAGGCCAGGAGGTACCATTGCGACCATGCAGTCTGACCTCCTGCATAACCCGGGCCAGAGAACCTCACCCAGCAATTCCTGCATCAAGTCCATATCTGGTGGTTGAGCTAGACTGGCTCTTCCCACCAGCCTCAGGGGTGGGAATCTGCACTGTCCTATGGGGAGGTGAAAAGTCCCATCTGAGCCGTGGCTGAGGCTCCTGGCATGTTGCCTTGGCCTGGCATCACCAAAGTTCTGTCCCCACACCTGCCAAGTCATGCTGCAGCAGTGGGGGCCATCCGTGGGCTCCAACTGAAGTCAGTGCTCTGGTAGCATGGAGGCTCCTAGACGGTGCTTTGTTCCTCCTGCCCATTGATGGTGACACTGGCCTCGGTCATGGAGCATGGCAGCTGCTCGGTGCCGAAGGGGCGCCGGCAGCGCTGGGCCGTGGCGCTGCCCACTTGTGGGCTGTAGACAGTGGAGGTGAGCTCCTGGCTGGGCAGGGCAGTGCCCGCACGCAGTGCCCTCCACCTGGCGATGAATCTGCAGTACCTGCGGAGAGGGGGACACAGTCACTCTCACATGGGCAGCCAGGGTGCAAGGGGGCCGGGGGGGGGAGACACAGGCCAGAAACTAAGGATCTCCCTGGAGCCCAGCCCCAGCAACTAACGCCACTAAGAGCATCTCACTGGCAGAGGGTGTGCCAATGCCCAAGCTGCCTGTATGGCATGGGCACAGCTTGACATCAGGGCTCAGGCAACACAGCAGGAAGACGAGTGTCCAAGAATGGAGTGGCGACAGTGCCTGGGCAGAGAAAGGGTCTGGTTGGGAGGGGGAGGATCTCACCAGCCTGGGGGCAGGGGAAGGTCAGAGTTTTTTGCTTGACACAAGAAGCAGTGCTGCCCCTTGCACCCAAGGCTCCTGCTCCTGGCCCTTTGTGGCACCAATGGGCCCATGGGGGGTGGGGGGAGAGTTAACAGCCGTTCCTACTCCAGCCGGCCCTGGCAAGCAAGCTCTCTATGCAGGAGGAGGCTGTTATGCAGGGTGCCAACAACAGGAGGCAGCACAGCAGGCAGCAGACCCTGGCATGACAGACCCCGATTGCCTGGTGGGAAGGGGCTGGGAGCTATAGTGGGACGCGCAGTCCTGGCTGAACTCCCCCCAGGAGCTGGGTTCACCCCCAATCCTGACATTTGCTCCAGCCGGAGATGTGGGGCTCATAGAATGGGAGCCCATGGACCAGCAGGGCTCTGTGGGGGGAAACCCAAATCCCCATTACCCCAATCCCTCAGGTACCACGAGGGCAGAGTGATCCCCTGGGCTCGGGTCCCTGTCCAGACCCTGAGCTCTGGCTGCTGGCTCTGCTGAGATGTGGCAGCTAGCAGGAGCTGCCCAGGTGCAGGCTCATGTGCCGGGTGTGAAAGGACAGAGCAGGCTGGCACTAGACTGGCCTGGGGAGCAGAGAGAGCAAGGGAGAGTGGGGTTACTATGCAGCTAGCGCCACACACACCTGCTTTGCAAACCAGCCAGGGTGCAGGCAGGGAAGGGGCAGACTGTGGGGGAGATGGCAGGAACAGGTGAACTGTGACCCCCAATGGCTGGGCATGGGGGGTGCAGGCCAAGGAAGGCACTGGGGAGACACTGAGCTGGAGGTACTGGTGGCTTGGCCCAGGAGAGGCAGCAAGTGTGTGTGGGGGGGTGTCATTCCAGGGATGGTGGAGTGGTGGAGCTGGGCACTATCTGTGGGGAAAGGGGGATTTGGGGCAGAAGGGAGGGGTGGATGGAGGAGCAGAGGGGAGGACCCCAGGGGCCTCGGATGGGGGAAGGACTGGGCAGAGAAGTCAGAGTCAATGGGGGAGCAGAACCCACGAGGGCTGGGGATTTTGGGGGCAGGTCAGCAAGGGGACGGGGCAGATCTCAGGGTCTTCCATAGGCTTCTGACACAGGGGAGGGCAAAAGGAGGCCTGGGATCAGAGGTCAGGGGCAGCTCCCAGACAAGGGCAATTCTCCAGACTTGGGGGATTGGAGTGAAACTTCAAAAGCCCTGAGTGAGGGATGGACCTGACCCCCCGGGCTCACCGCCCACCCCGGAACAGGGCCCGACCTCCGCGCTCATTGCCCACACCGGGAGTGGGGCCCGATCCTGGGCTCACTCACCAGGATGCACTCACACCCAGGGCCAACGAGAGGGGGGGAAGCTGGTACAAATTACCGGGGCCCGGCGGTCCGGAAGGGGGCCCGGGGCCCGGCTTCCCCCCATCTCGTTGGCCCTGTTTAGCCAGTCTGCCCTTGCTGGGGGACCCGAAAAAAAATTTTCACCAGGGCCCGAACCCGCTCTCGGCGGCCCTGCTCACACCTGGAGTGGGAGCTGGGCTATGGCCAGATGTGAGGACTAGAACAGGAGGTGGAGGGCAGCAGGGGTACGTACTAAGGAGCTGCCTGGCTTTTGATCATCCCCAGCAAAGATCCAGGGATCACAGCCCTTGCAGTGGCTTCCTGAGGGGGCGAATACAGGCTGTCCCCCCGGGGATCTGGATTGCAGGCAGGGCCGGCGCCAGGGTTTTGGCAGCCAAAAAAAAAAAAAAAAAAAAGCCACGATCGCGATCTGCAGCGGCAATTCAGCGGCAGGTCCTTCGCTCCGAGCGGGAGTGAGCAGGGCGGCTCCAAGGTTTTGGCCGCCCGAAGCAGCCAAACAAAAACAAAACAAAACAAAACAAAACAAAACAAAAAAAGCTGCGATCGCGATCTGCGGTGGCAATTCGGCGGATGGTCCTTCGCTCCGAGCAGGAGTGAGGGGCCGTCCGCCGAATTGCCGCCGAACAGCTGGACATGCCGCCCCTCTCCGGAGCTTGGTAAGCTGGTGCCTGGAGCCAGCCCTGATTGCAGGGATGCAGGTTCTGTGCCTGATTTGGCCAGTAATGCAGGGCTGGGCTCACCCCACCCCCAGAGTACCTTCAAGGCCAGGCACAGGACACAGAGCCCTATCTCTGCACTGGGGTGGGGCAAAGCTGGATTGGGGGGGTTGCCCAGGAAGGGGGGCTGGAGACAGGGGTTAAATCATAGAATATCAGGGTTGGAAGGGACCTCAGGAGGTCATCTAGTTCAACCCCCTGCTCAAACAGACAGATTTTTGCCCCAGATCCCTAACTGGATTGAATTCACAACCCTGGGTTTAGCAGGCCAATGCTCAAACCACTGAGCTATCCCTCCCGCAGGAGAAGTAGGTGGGGAGAGACATCAATTCCTGCCCCAGCCTGTAGGGGGGCCTGACGGAACCATGAGCATACCTGCAGCATCATCTCCCGCCCCACCCCGGTCCCCTGATTAAGCCCCGTCCCCAGCAGCCCGTGCCCCGCCCGCACCTAGAGTGGGCCATCCGCTCGCGGAAGAACTCGGTGCAGAAGAGGACGAGGACGGGGCTGACGCAGCTGTGGGCATAGCTGAGGCAGATGGTGAGCTGGTTCAGGTAGAAGGAGGCGACGGAGGGGGCGGCCGTCAGGTTGACCAGCTGCACCACGTGAAAGGGTGTCCAGCAGATGAGGAAGGCAGTGATGATGGTGAGCGCCATGCGGGTGACTCGCCGGCTGCGGGCCGAGCAGCGTCGCTGCGCCCGGTGCATGGCCCGGAACAGGTGGTGCAGGGTGAGGGAGTACAGCACCGTGATCACCAGCAGCGGCAGGAGGAAGGCCGCCAGTGACTGGTAGAGCGTGTACCAGTATAGGCTGCTGGGGCCTGGCAGATCCATGAGGCACAGCTCCGTCTGGTTCTCCCGCTGCACCCGGGCGTACAGCATGGCTGGCGTGGCCATCACCAGGCTGCTGGCCCACACGCCAGCATTGATCAGGGCCGTACAGCGCAGCGTCCGCTTCTGGCCCACTGTGGACGAGTACACAACTGCCACGTACCTGGGGAGAGAGTGGCCATCAGGAGGGGCATGGGGCAGGATGGGAGGGTGAGGCAGGGAGATCTAGGGGTGACAATGGGGCTGGGGATGAAACAGCTGTTGTGCCCCATGTTTCAAAGAGGGGATAGAGTTCCCAGCTGCCCCAGCTTGGAGAGGCCAGGAAACAATGACCCAAGTGCTGATGCAGGGGGTCCCTACCCACAGGCCCTGAGCAGGGGGTGCAGACCCCCTACACCAGCTCAACACTATCTGAGGGGGCTGGGCAGGGGGGTTTGCTGGGGCTCAACTTCACCCCTTTCTGCCCTGCCACACCCCCACCTCCACCGGAGCCCTGCAGCCCCCATCCTCGTTTCAACCCTGCCCCACCCCCAGCTCCACCTGTGTCCTGCGGTGCCCCCCTCCCATTCCAGCCCTGCCACCCCCTAGCTCTGCCTCTATCCTGAAGCCCTCCCACTATTCTAGCCCTGTTCCCCCCACCTCCACTATTCCAGCCCTGCAGCCATTCGGGCCCTGTGTGAGTTCAGCCTTTGGGGGCTTGTCCACCCCCCAGGGTTGCCCCAACCCCGCAGGCTACAGCCTGTACCATGGCTGCCAACACCGCAGCTGTGAGAGCGACACTAGCTGCCCAGAAGTAAAGTGACTATATTTTCCCAAAGGGAAAACAGGACACCCCATGGGGCAAGGGCTGTGCTGCAGAGCGTGCCCTGCTGCAGAGCGTGCCCTGGTGGGTACCTGTCCACGCAGAGCACGGTGACGATGGCCACGCTGGTGAACTGGTTGTTGAGGTCGAGGGTGGTGACAGCACGGCACAGAAAGTCCCCGAATATCCAGCCGTGCTCCTGGACAAGCTGGTGAATGATGAAGGGCATCCCCACCAGGAAGAGCAGGTCAGCCACGGCCAGGTTCAGGATGTAGACGTCCGACACCAGCTTGTGCTTGCAGCTCAGCACGATGGAGATCACCAGCCCGTTGGCCAGGATGCCGCAGCCGCAGATGAGGGCGTACACCACAGGCAGCACCAGTGACAGGGCCGGCCCCAGAAGGCTACCCCAAGCTGCAGACCCCTCGGTGTCCAGGGGTAGGGAGCCCAGCGGCTCCAGCTCGCACGGCATCAGGGAGAGGTTGGGGGGCCCGGCATGCAGAGCGCCAGAGAAGATGTTCAGGCCCAGGGTGAAGTCACTGCTCCTGTCCAGCAGAGCAGCCACACCTGGCCCCAGGTGCGAGGCGTTGGCATGCCCCGAGTACTGCGGCATGGCCACTGCTGGGGCAGGGGGCACCCAGTGTGGGTCAGAGGGTGTCCAGGGATGGACCCAGAATGCACCAGCCCCTTCTCCTGCTAGCACTCGGGGATGTGCTGCTGGCCCAGGAGGGGGCCCTTGGGAATGGGAGTGGCCCCTAGACGGGGACCCGTCAGCTAGCGTCCCCACGACGGCTCCCGGGCTAGCTGCTGCCCGCTCCCCCGGGCCGTCCCCAGGCGGCGGGGGGGGGGGGGGTGGCGCCCCGTCACCCCCAGCCTTTAAAGGCACCGGGGGGACCCCAGCCTCGTTGAGTCCCGGATCCAGCCCACGGGAGCTGCGCGGCCAGACGACGCCCAGCAGGGCACCTTCCCCGGGGCACTGCGCTGCGCGGCTGGGCCCGATCCCCGCGGATCCGGAGCCACTTGCTCCTGCCCAGGAGCCGCCCCGGCCACTCACCGGTGCCTGGATCCCGGAGACCGCCCGGACCAGGCTGCGCAGGCTAACGGCGCCGGCGGATGGAGCCGCCCCCGCGCCCAGGGCTCGGCCAGAGGCTCGCGGAGCCCCAGGCTCTCCGGGACCCCCTTGGGGCTGGGCCCGGCCGGTTCCGCCTGCGGGGCCGGGGGAGCCGAGATCCGCTGAGCCGCTGCCCCCCCC
>NW_020664400.1:2199744-2209666 GCF_002925995.2 Terrapene triunguis
GGAGGGAGGGGGGCATGCCTGGGTAACTGGTGGCTCCCCTGATGCCTCCAGTTTTGGGGCTCTTCCCTGTGCTGCAGGGGCACTGCCAGTTCTCCCGCTACCTCGCCATCCAGGGCTGTGGAATCCCCAAGCCGTGCCTACCTGCATGGAAGATGAGCTGCCCTGTGACATCTCACCTGGGACAGGGCAGTAGGAGACGTCGTAGGCAACACTCCAACCCTGCCAGTGTGGGGCCGGATACTCGGTGCTCTGGTGACTGCTGGTCATAGGGGCGCTAACCCCCTGCTGGCTCAGAGAGGCAGGTGTGCGCGGGCATGGCCGATGGCAGCACGGCTCTTGGTTCCCCTCTCTGCTAGCCACCGGTGGGTGGGGTCAGGTTCAGGGCCTGGGACACTGTGAGACCATGAGGTAGGTGCCAGCTCCCCAGTGGAAGCTGCTTTCTCCATCCTTATGCAGGAGCCGGGCACCCACAGCATCTCTCCTGCTCCCATGCACTGAGCACAGCCAGGGCATCATCCAGGCCAAATGGCAGCCCCTGGAGAGTGTGGCGGTGGCAGCACAAAGGCTGTGTGTAAGTTATTCTCACTTGCGGCTGCTGGTCCCAGACAAACCCTTTGGTTGCTGCTGGCTCCCAAGCCGGGTCCCCAGCGCCACTGCTCCTGCGTCAGGCAGGCCATGGCTCCATCCACAGAGCATTGAGGATTGCAGGCCAAGAGGAGTTGATTTCCAGTGTCGCAGAGTCAACTCCAGCCCAGCAGGAGCTCCTAGGTCTGCCAGGGTGTGGGAGTGAGCCACCAGCACTAGGAGTGAGCCATGGTGCGATCTACAAACAGGGACTGAGATGTGGGCCTGAGCGGGGAGAGAGAGATTGTGTCTGGCTCAGTCGGGCCTGAAGAGGGTGGATTCTTGTCTCCAGATTGCACGGGTGGAGAATCCCTGCACTAGGGATTTGCCCAAGGAAAGGGGGATTCAGCCCCACCACAGGTCTCCAGCCTCCTCAGACTACTGGGATCTAGGCAGCACAGGGAACCCCCACCAGGGAGACAGGGGCTTGATCATTACAACCAACAATTACCCTGTGTGGATGGTGGCAAGAAGCCGTGGACACACCTTGCTGGTCACACAGGGTGGCTGGAAAAGGGGCCATGGGGGAAGGCTCTGGTCCCATGAGGGGCTGGAAATGCATCTATAGGAAACTCCCTTGTTACAGGTGATTGCTGAGCTGCATTGATTTGTGAGCGGCTTGGAGAGCTGGCAAAAGGCCTGATGAGGCAGGCAGGCTTGCACCATGCCCCTGGCCTCCCCGCTGGGCTCGGCTCTAATAGCCTGGGGTACCGAGGAGTGGAGCTCAGGCCCCATCTGCCAGGCTCTTAGCAGCTGAGACTGTGGGACTGTGCCTCCTGCAGGGGAACGGAGACAGGAGCTGGGTGGGCAGGGGAGTGGGTACCGAGCAGCATGCTGCCCAGAGCAGCTGAAGAGAAGGGCTGGACTGGGCGTTTGCGAAGTTTCAAAGCAGCAGTGTGTGCGTGCAAGGGGTGGTGAGGCTGTCATGCATGATTGTATGTGTATGTACCAGCTGTCTGAGGGGGCGGGTGTGTATCGACAGCTCTTGCTGCAGGGCCAGGCTCACTGTCATGCAGAGGTGGTGCCAGCCCATTGGGGGCTCTAAGCAGGAATATTTTTGTCCCCCCCAATAATATTTAAAAGCGAACAGCCCTCCCCCCCCCCCCCCTTGAGCTACCCTGGACCCTAAGCGATTGCTCAGTCTGCTTACGCTCAGGGGACCATGCTGAGGTTCTGGGCTGCCCAGAGTGAGCTTGCTGCTGCATCGCTCTGATTTTGGCCAGACCCACATCTTCCCCTACCCCCACCGAACCCTTTTCATTCCTCATTATGGCGGGGGGAGGCTGCTTACCCCCAGCGCACCCTGCTGTCTGTTGCTATGGGAGTGTTTGCTATGGGAGTGCATGCAGAATGGTGCCTGGTCCATCTCCCTCCCCCCCCACCCCGGCACAACCAGGAGTAATGGGGGAGGGTGTGGGGGCAGCACTCTGGGACTGCCTGGCATGTGCAGAGCAGAGCTCCTCCAGCCCAGCTTTGCACTGCTCTCCCGGAGACCTGAGATCATTAGCTCCCTGTGACAGATGCTAACAGGACATGGCCCAGGTCACAGTGAGTCAGTGCCAGAGCCAGGAGTGGAAACCAGAGGTACTGGCTCCTAGGCCCATACACCATCTACTAACCCCAGATCAGCCCTGCTCCTACTGCCCACAGCCCACCTCCACAGCATCACCAGGGGCCCCATTTTCACAGCTGGGTGACCCAGCTTTGGGATGGAAAGAGGAGATGGTGTTGGAGGGTAGGGGAGCCCAGGGTTCATGTCTTGTTTCTGCTTGTTTCGCAGCCCTGTCAGATCTGCTTGCCGTGATCCTGCAGAAGGACACTGGAACAGGGCTGGCTACCTCCCAAGCACCCCCTCGTGGCCTGCCTTGGTGCTGCAGTGGCTCTGCCTCAGTTTCCCCTCTCCACAGGGCATCTGAACTACTCCCCACCACAGTTCAAAATAAGGTTCCCTTTCCAGGGGCCGATTTCAGTTCTGCCAATGAAGTGGTAGAAACAAAGTGTCTGGCTGGCTTTCTGCTCTCTCTCTCTCTTTCCAGCCACACGCCCCAGGATTTCTTGTCTCTCCACACACTCCGGCTCAGAGATGCCAGCAAGCCAAAAAAAAACCTGTTGCTGTTCTGGTGCTACTCAGCCATCTTCGCCAGGCCTTTGCTGAAATGTCCCTTTCCCTTTACTCAGGCCTCTCCTGTAGGGGAAAAACTACAAGTTCCATTTTGTTTAGGTACGTCGCCATTTTGTTTGTAAGGAGTTGTTGACCTTCTTCTTGAGACAACTGGCGCCTTTTTCTCTCTACGGTGGGAAAGAGCAAGGGTCACATGGCCTACTCGGAGGTTTTTTTTTTTGCTTTGGGATTTTCGATCTTGGGGTGGCAAAAAACCCTGGGCCTAGGGGCGGCAAAAATCATTAATCCGCCACTGCCTCTGAACCTGGTGTAGTATGCTGGATACCTCTGTACCTTACCTGTAGTAAATTCCCCTTTGTCCTTATGGGTTTGGGACCTTGACTTTAAGTCAGTTTGTTATGCCAACCTGTACCTGTATGCCCTTTGTATATTGTTTTGCTGCGGGTCCTATAAGTTACTGTTTCCTGTTTGAGTCACTGTTTAATAAACCAGTTTGCTTTATAGTTAATCCTGTCCTTAGTTTTCTCTCCATTGATAGATGCGGTTTGGGGGAATGAGTCTGCTGGGTGGGGACTCTGAGGTGTGGACCTTAGAGCACATCCAGTTAACCATAGGCAAGATCTGAGTTCCTGGTTAATACTCCCTTATTTATCCCCAAGGCCTAATTGAGTCACATAAGTCATTATCCTTTTTCCCGCCTGGGCAGGTGAGTTAACAATGTTGCAGGTGGGGCAGAGAGACCCATTTCCTGTTGAAGGGCCAGCCACCCTGGGACAGACTCCTTGGCGATCTCACATACATTGCTTGGGAGCTCTCTGGTCCCTCACATGAAGAGGCCGGAGTGCCAAATCTTAACAGAGAGCGCTTTCCTTCCACCTGTTTCTCAGACCTTTGAGTTAAATGGGCATCAAAGCCCAAACAATAAACAAGGTATTTTAAACAGTCCAAATAAAGCCCCATTCCCAGGATATGCGATGCCTGGTTCTCCACTCGCTGGTGTCTGCCAGGAGAAACAGGGTAGACAAGACCTGAATTTCTAGTGTAAATGCAAGCAGGCAACACCCCCTTCCCACTTCTCTCCCGAAACATCAACAGGAACCACCTACTGGGATTTAGTTGCCCACACTGGGCTCTGCCCTGGTGTACATCACTGCTGTGAGTCTGCTCTGCGGGGTGCAGATCCTGGCAGTACACCCAGCACCCGCTCACCCCACGTGCCCGTGACGCATGGTTCTCAGCTGGCTGAGTCAGCCTGGAAACGGGAGGCCTGCACCTCCATTTAATCCTCCTGGCTGCCCACCCGGCTTGGCTTCGTCTCTTTGCTGCTGTGGGGCTGCAGTCAGTGAGCCCAGATGCAGCAGGACATGATGCTGGTCTGTGATCTCTATGTTACGCCTACCCACACACACTGCAGCACCCCGTGGCTGGGGAGTGCTGGGGTGGGGGAGAGGTGAGATTCAAACCCTCAAGGGCTCTGCTGAGAGGGTTTTGTGGGCCCTGGATGTGTCCGATCATGGCAAGTTTTGGTCTCATAGAGGGAGGGGAGGCCGGGGGCGGGGAGGGATAAGATAGATAGGCATTTGCAGTGCCCTGGAGCTGTCAGCGGAGCCAGCCCCAGGACTGGAGGCCAGTGTGATGCCAGAGGCTGGGGGATCCTTGCAGGGAATTCATCTGCTGCTTCTTTGCCAAGGGGGGAGTCCCCGCCCCACACAGAACTGCCCTGAGCTGACAATACTGGAAGCTCTATTTCCCACAGTGCCATGGGTGAGGCAGGGCAGGGGGGGGGAGGGAAGAGAGACCTTAAACAGCCTCCCCTACAAGCCTCCATCCCCAGATATCTCTCTCTGTTTTTATACACTGTGCCCATCACCATTGTATCTGAGCCCCTCTTGGGAGGGCTCAGGCCTCCACCCAGAGTTTGGTCTGGAGGAGCTCAGCCCCCGGGGGAGGGGACGCTGCAGCTACAGGCCTGTTTATGAGTCTCCCCGCTGTCTCAGCACTGGGGGCTCACTGGACCAGAAGGTGCCAGCAGTGCCCAGTCCTTTCCCTAGTGGGGTATGACTCATGCAGCTGTCAGCGACGCTCATTGTTCCTGCGTTTAGGGCTGGGATTAAGTGGAGACAAAAGCACAAACCGCAAGCTCCTCCCTGGTTGCGGGGCTGAGGCCGGGGGCGGGCAAGGCTGACTCATCCCGGTGCTCCCTGATGTGAAATGGAGCTGATTAGCATGCCAGCCCTGAGCCAGGGCAGGCAAGGTGACCAGCACATGGAAACCAGTTCAGGGACTCGCCCATGAACCCCGGGGCTGAGCAGAGGAGCCCTCGGGAATGACTGCTCTGCAGAGCGTGTTCACTGGGGACTCCGGGAGGCCTGGATATCAGGGAGCGAGCGGGGGCCGGGGCTCTTCCCATGCCATTGAGTGAGAAGCAGGGGTCTTAGAGAGGCAGGCAGCGGAGGGAACACGGGGCAGCGGCACAGGTGGGGCGAGAAACAAGGGGCCATGGCAGTGGTGTAACGCTGACAGACCACGGTCGTTGGCAGGTGGGCTCAAACCGGGGACCTCTGAAGCTTAGTGCATGAGCCTCTACCGCATGAGCTAAAAGCCAACTGGCTATTAGGTAAGGGTGTGAAGCAGACTCATTTAACTCTCTCTAAGTGGTCTCGGTGCCACTAGATGGGACAGAACACCACACCCAGAAAGTGTGTGGGTTACAGGGGCACAGGTTTTAAGGAGGTGTTTGGAGGAGGGAGGGTGCCCACCTGGGGCACAAGCAGTGGGAGGCTGGACTGGGCATGGAGGTCTGGGTGTGGGAGGAGGGGACGGAGCAGGAGGATGGAAGCGGGGTGACATCCAGCCATGCCTGGGGCCAGGGCCGGCTTTAGGCCAATTCCACCAATTCCCCCGAATAGGGCCCCGCGCCTAAGAGGGCCCCGCGCCCAGTGGCAGGGCCACCCATAGTGGGGGGCAAGTGGCAGAGAATCCCTTCCTTGGCTAGAGGCGCCTTTTTAATTTTTACTCACCCGGCGGCGTTCCGTGTCTTTGGTGGCACTTTGGCGGCGGGTCCTTCACTCGCTCCGGGTCTTTGGCAGCGGGTCCTTCAGTGCCACCAAAGACCCGGAACGAGTGAAGGACCCACCGCCAAAGACTAGGAGCGCGGCCCGCTGAGTACAAGCCCCACGTGTTGTTTTTACGTGTTTTTTTTTAGTCATCCCTGACGGGGCCCCGTCGAAACCGTTCGAATAGGGCCCCGCACTTCCTAAAGCCGGCCCTGCCTGGGGCCACATGGCCCCTGGGATCAGAGTCAGCGTGGCCATGTGTGATAAATGAAAGGGGTGGGGGTAGCTCCCTTTTATGGACACCCAGCCAGCCAGTTAGCTGTAAAATCCCTCTTGGTAGCTGTTCTCTGCTTGCTTAACCTGTACAGGATTAAAAGTCCCCCAGGTAAAGAAAAGGAAGTGGGCACCTGACCAAAAGAGCCAATGGGAAGGTAGAACTTTTTAAAATTGGGAAAGAAACTTCCCCTTCGTCTGTTGTTCTCTCTGGGCTGCAGGGACACGGAGCAGCAATGCTATAAGCAGGAATGCTGTGGAAGGTTTGAACCAGGTATGAAAAATTCTTTCATACCTAGAAGGAATCATTGGGACAGGGAAAGTTTAGCTAGACGCGATCATGTTTATTTCTTTATTTTGGCTAGTGGATCTCTGTGCTAACCCCAGATGCTTTTCTTTGCTTGTAACCTTTAAGCTGAACCCCCAAGAAAACTAGTTTGGGTGCTTAATTTTTGGAATTGCTCCTTTAAAATCTAGCAAATGCCTAAGTCCCAGATGTATTTTCTTCCTTTTTGTTCTTAATAAAATTTACCTTTTTTAAGAACAGGATTGGATTTTTGGTGTCCTAAGAGGTTTGTGCGTGTTGTTTGATTAGCTGGTGGCAACAGCTAATTTCCTTTGTTTTCTTCTCAGCTCTTCCCCAGAGGGGGTGTGAAAGGGCTTGAGGGTACCCCACAGAGAGGAATTCCCAAGTGCTTCTTCCTGAGTTCAAGGGGGGTTTTGCATTTGGGTGGTGGCAGCGTTTACCAAGCCAAGGTGAGAGAAGAGCTGTAACCTTGGGAGTTTAATACAAGCCTGGTGTGGCCAGTATTAATTTTTTAAATCACTGTGCGCCCCCACCTTCTGCACTCGGAGTGACAGAGTGGGGAATCAGTCTTGACACCATGGCATCCCGGAGTGGTGGGGCCGGACAACAGCTGCCAAGGAGCTGCCAAGGGCTACTCCTACCTGTGCTGAAGAGCCAGAGGGTGCACACTGGGTGTAACAGCCTGATTTGCCCTTTGGGTTAGCTCTCCCACAATGCACCGTGGCCAGGGACTCCCAGGATTCGCTGCCTGCCATCTCCAAGGGGGAAGACCCTGGTGGCACCAAGAGGGACGTAGTCCATCCAGTGGGTGGAGAACGGGCGCCCGAAGGACGAGGGCCACACGCATTGCAGTTGCCTTGCCAAAGCGAAATATTTCCATTTTCAATTTTTCATCCAAAATTGTCTGCATTTTCTTGCCCCCCCTCCCGCACAGGTCTGCGGGCAGGGTCCAGGCAAACCCAGGGAGACAGTGGGAAAACCCAGCAAGGGCTCTCCAGAGTTTGGTGGGTCCAGATGAGATTTTTAGCTCCGCTACTGGACGTCCAGTTCCTGGAATCACAACTAACTCGGGGCACATCCGTGCTAGGGAACAAGGGGTTTGGCCAGGGAGTAACCAACATCACAGTGTGGAGGCGCTAGCAAGTCAAGGTAAATGCGAGGGGGTGCTGGGATTCAGACACTGGACCCCAGACCGTGGTCTGCTGCACAATAGCATCTCCTGAAGCGTGGCCACCTGCCCAATGCATGCACACACACACACACGCACCCGATGGGCTGGAACAGCAGCATGCAGGCCCCTAGCCTGGCTCCTCTGTGGGGATGCAAGTGGGGAGGGTGGGAAGCAGGGGCCAAACAGCAGCAGCTGGGGGAGAAGAGGAAAGGGGGGGAGCAAGGGGAAAGGGAGAGAGAAGCTAGTGAAGGAGAAGAAATGCCCCAGGAAAGAAAGAGGAGGAATGAAGGAAACTGCCAGAACCAGCCAGACACGGAGCGGGGTGGGGTGGGAGGGGTTGGCAGCCTGTGTTTATTTCTCCTGCTGCCACGGTGTGGTGGATGCCTTGTGAGGGGCACTTAGAGTAGGTTGCTATGAAGTCTAGCATGAGCCTCTGCCCCATTGTCAGAGGATACAAGCAGGAGACACGCAAACCCACAGCTGGAGCAGCCGGTGGCCGCAAGCCCAGAGCTGGGGCATTTGCCTGCCAGCTGGGAGGAGATCAGGATGCATGGTCGGGTGGACGGGTGGACAAGCCACGCTTCCTCCCTGCTGCTCCCCACAGCCAGGGCTGGTGGCAGCGGCGATAGAGCCCAGCTCTACAAGCCCAGGTCCTTGTACCTGAGTTTAAGGAGGAGGCCCAGGAGTTGTTAGCAGTACAAGGTCTGTGACACACAGCTCGGTGGTTCCGCATCTATCCTCTAGAGGGCAGTGGTGTCGCCAGGAGCGGCTCTATGTTTTTTGCTGCCCCAAGCACGGCAGTTACGCGGCCTTCAGCGGCACGCCTGTGGGCAGTCCGCTGGTCATGTGGATTCGGCGGCGTTTCTGCAGGTGATCTGCCGGTCCCGCGCCTTCGGCATACCCGCCGCCGAATTGCCGCCGAAGGCTGCCTGACCGCCGCCCTCACAGCAACCGGCATGCTGCTGCCCCCCCCCCCCCCCCCCCACGCCCGGCCGCCGCCTGCCCCCCCCCCCCCCCCGTGGTTTGCCGCCCCAGACATGCGCTTGCTGCGCTGGTGCCTGGAGCCGCCCCTGGGTGTCGCATACACTAGCCAGCTCATTGCAATAGACCCTGGACCAGGATTTGTTCTGACAGTGACTTTCCTGCAGCAATTGGGCGGGGGGTGGGGCGTTGCTGCAGCAGGTAGGGTGACCAGATGTCCCGATTTTATAGGGACAGTCCTAATATTAGGGGCTTTTTCTTTTATAGGTGTCTATTACCCCCCCACCCCTTGTCCCAATTTTTTACACTTGCTATCTGGTCACCCTAACAACAGGACTGGGGTGTACTAGCATGGGGCAAATGGGACATTGTTTGTGTGGTGGGGGGAGGGGGCTGCTACTTCTTAGCACCTCTGGTGAGCAGCTCACCGAGCAGAGAGCCAGCAGCTGCCACATCGCCTGCTGGCCATGCCTGAGACAGCAGCCCCATGGGCAGGGACCTGCCCTCCACCCAGGAGGTAAAGGCTGGGGGGTCCGTCCTTCCCCAACCCCCCTGACCCAGGTGGGGAAGCAGCAAGGGGGGCTGCAGCTGGATGCCAGGGTTTCCATGGAGAGCAGGGGTGCTGCAGACCTACAAGGAAGAAAGGAGAACAGCAGTATACAGACCCTGGACTTCAGACTTTGACTCCCTCAGGGAACTGATGGGCGGGATGGATCCCCTGGGAGAATAACATGAGGGGGAAAGGAGTCCAGGAGAGCTGGCTGTATTTTAAAGAATCCTTATTGAGGTTGCAGGAAAAAACCATCCCAATGTGTAGAAAGAAGAGTAAATATGGCAGGTGACCAGCTTGGCTTAACAGTGAAATCCATGCTGATCTTAAACACAAAAAAGAAGCTTACAAGAAGTGGAAGATTGGACAAATGACCAGGGAGGAGTACAAAAATATTGCTCAGGTATGCAGGAGTGAAGTCAGGAAGGCCAAATCACACTTGGAGTTGCAGCTAGCAAGAGATGTTAAGAGTAACAAGAAGGGTTTCTTCAGGTATGTTAGCAACAAGAAGAAAGTCAAGGAAAGTGTGGGCCCCTTACTGAATGAGAGAGGCAACCTAGTGACAGAGAATGTGGAAAAAGCTAATGTACGCAAAGTTTTTTTTGCCTCTGTCTACACGAACAAAGTCAGTTCCCAGACTGCTGCACTGGGCAACACAGCATGGGGAGGAGGTGACCAGCCCTCTGTGGAGAAAGAAGTGGTTCAGGACTTTTTAGAAAAGCTGGACAAGCACAAGTCCATGGGGCCGGATGCGCTGCATCCGAGGGTGCTAAAGGAGTTGGCGGATGTGATTGCAGAGCCATTGGCCATTATCTTTGAAAACTCATGGCGATCGGGG
>NW_020664400.1:2209676-2245112 GCF_002925995.2 Terrapene triunguis
ATTAGGGGGCTGGAGCACATGACTTATGAGGAGAGGCTGAGAGAACTACGATTATTTAGTCTGCAGAAGAGAAGAATGAGGGGGGATTTGATAGCTACTTTAAATTACCTGAAAGGGGGTTCCAAAGAGGATGGATCTAGACTGTTCTCAGTGCTACCAGATGACAGAACAAGGAGTAATGGTCTCAAGTTCCAGTAGGGGAGGTTTAGGTTGGATATTAGAAAAAACTTTTTCACATTCACTAGGAGGATGGTGAAGCACTGGAATGGGTTACCTAGGGAGGTGGTGGAACCTCCTTCCTTAGAGGTTTTTAAGGTCAGGCTTGACAAAGCCCTGGCTGGGATGAGTTAGTTGGTGTTGGTCCTGCTTTGAGCAGAGGGTTGGACTAGATGACCTCCTGAGGTCCCTTCCAACCCTGATATTCTATGATTCTAATTAAGTTGCCTGATTTCATACCTTCCCCCCCACCCCCTTCTTCATACACCCCCTTCCCCCAGTCATCCCAGGCCCATTGCAAGGCAGGAATCTGGGCACTGAGCTTTGAAACCTTTTGACAGATGGCCAAGATGAAATTGCAACAGAAGGCGGAGCAGCCTCTACCACTGCCGCCTGGGGGCGACCCTGCCCTTGGTGACTCACCCTCACCAGAGTCTATGGCATCTGTTCAGTTCCCATCACACCTCTGGAATTCCAAACTACAGCCTTGTAGGCTGCCAAAGCAGCACAGCCTGTTAGTGTGAAGCATCTTTCGGAGATGGCTAGAAACAATCAGACCTAGATCCAAGGACAGTATTTCCTACAGGTAGCAGTGTGGGCAAAGGGGCCTGTGCTCTGATGCGTGATTTTGGACTCTGTGCCTCAGTATCCCCATCTGTGAAACAGGGACAATCCCGCCATGGCGCAGGCATTGTGAATAAGGGATGGAAGTGAAGGACATGGGGGATGAGCACTAAAAGAGAATGCATTCAGATGGCTCAGGTGTGCTGAACATTACGCTGACTCCCTGTGCATTAGCAGATTCAGCACAGAGCAGCTGGCCATGCACATACTGCTGTCTGGAATCAGTGATCCCACGCATGCAGAGGCCTCAAAGAGGAGCTGCCCGGAGTCTGGGGCATGTTAGGAAGTAGCCAACTTTTTCTTTCACTGGGGAGGTGCTGGCTGCTACAGTGGGGAAGCAGCTACGCTGGTTCTGCCAGAGGGGACCAAGTCCAGGAGCAACGCCTCGCTGACTCACTTTTCGCTGATTCAGGCTTTACTCACCAGTGAAGAAGCTCAGTATCCGGTATAGTTCTTTTGCCAACTGACCCTTATGGGAGTGGCACACAAGAGCCAGCTGAGGGCATGGTTTGCACCAGCCTCTAGCACTACGGCTCTCCAAGACAAGGAAGATGTAAGAACTCGCAGAGTTGCACTAGGCTCACTCTAATGAGTGAAGACCTAGGAGTAAGAATCTTGCCCAGATGGTATCAGAGAATCCGGAAACCCTCTAGAATTGCCCAGCAGTATTGCCATCCCCGCTGAGTGGCACTCCTTCCCAGCAAGAATCCCTTGGAATAAATCCATTCCCTAGGAACAGTCCCTAGCAAGCAGATCTTGGTTAAGCACAGGTCTGTATAACAGTGGGCTGGCTGGCCTAACCAGGGCGCAAAGGCCGACACAATGGCTGTAGTATCTTTGGGTAGTATCTTTGGGTGTCTGGGAGAATGGCTGAGCACAGGGGCTCAGGTTTGACGTGACGCTGCAGCATGGATGTTCTTGCCATGGTTTGGATTTAAGGATACACACTTGGGTTTCTGCTCATTTGCACTCCACATAGATGCCCTCTCTCCACCCCCAGGGCACGGCTGAAACACATTGGCAGAATGGTATGAGGGAAGCTTGCAGTGCCTCTGCCCATGATGTACCTGTGCACCAAGCAGAGGACTAGCCTCCAGGGCTGTAAACAAGCAGTGCAGCAAGGCAACACCAAGATCTTCAGCTGCAGGGCGCAGAGAGGAATGCGGGCAAGTTGCTTCAAACCCATAAGCAGGAGCATGTGAATAAAATCAGAGTCATTTGACTAACAAGCTCCAGAGTTCTCAGAAACACCTGGGCATTCAGAGCCTCCTCTACCTGGTATGGGCCTCATTTTAGCAGCTTATTATATAAACTAAGGCCTGATAAATTCACCGAACTTTTACAATCCCCAGTTACGATGGACAAGGTCAGGGGGACACTGGTGGACAACATCCCTGCTGATGGGACCCAGAACTATTAAAGTTTCATTATCCAAAGGTCTTGGAGACTCCTGAAAGCTCAATATAACCAGGGGAATGGATGACGTGTGGAATCAGCTGCACCCAGCGCCCCCAAGAGATGGCAGAAAGAATGCTAAGGGATGTCACTACTGGTCTCGAGAGAAAAACCATGAGACAACTGAATGTCTAGCAATGGTGTGGGCCTTCAGAAATCTACAGCCCTGCCATTTTGGACATTATACTGTATACACTGATCACCTCCTATAACGGTTTCAGGGTAACTTCACCCATATTCCTCCTTCATGGGCCACTAAAGGAGTGCCCGGTAAGGTCTGAGGTCTGCAGCAGTCACCTGAATCTGGGCAGGGACTCTTGTCCCAAACCCCTTCTGTTCAGGGGTTTAAGGCTTCACAGCCCCCTGCCATACACTGCAATAGCCCCGTCCCGTACAGGTGGAGAGACTTTGGATCACCTGAACAAATACTCTAACACTCATTTGCCAAAGTTGGTATCGTCATAAGAACAGCCATACAGGGTCAGACCAAAGGTCCATCTAGCCCAGTATCCTGTCTTCTGACAGTGTCCAATGCCAGGTGCTGCAGAAGGAATGAACAGAATAGGTAATCATCCCCCGTCGCCCATTCCCAGCTTCTGGCAAACAGAGATTTGAGTGATGGCATGAGTAGAAAAGGTACACATGGATGTTACTGCCTTGCAGATATCAGCTATTGGAATATTGCTGAGAAAAGCTGATCCTGCGGACTGAGCCATTATTCACAGCGGAGAGACTTTTGCAAGGTTGTAGCTAAGCTTAATGCAGTCAGAAATTCAATGTGCGATTTGCTGAAATGACATTGTTTGACCCTTAATTCTCTCAGCACGGGCTACAAAAAGCCGGGGGGGGGGGGGGGGGGGGGGTCCTGCAAAAGGGGGGATCTACGAATATCCAAAGCGTGAAGTATTTCCTCAATTTTAAATGAATGCAGTTTTTAGAAAAAAAACACTGGAAGATTAATCGTTGGCTTCGATGGAACACTGACACTTCCTAGGCATAAATGTAGGGTGAGCCCTAAGGGAAACCTTGTCCTTGGGGATGCCTGTGAAAGCAGGGTCAGCTAGGAGAGCCTGAAGCTCTCCTTCTAGAGACACAGGAGGGTAAACATTCATCGGGCCTTTCAAAAAATGAGAAAAAGAGAAAAGATGGAAAATCCATCCACTGGGGGGAATGTAGTGCAGAAATAGAAGCCAGATGAACTCACACTTAGTGAATGAAAGGCCTGACGATTTCAGGTGTAAAATATAGTTCAGGGCATGTGCAATCTCCATGTGATAAAATGCTGAGATTGCACCCAAATGAAAATCTTTTCCATTTCATGGTGTACATGGCTCTAGTGGACACAGTTCTGCTGCTGACCAGTATGTTCTGAACCTCTCAGGAGTACTAGTATTCACCCAGAAATCATCCATGCCTTAAAGTGAAGAGATTTGAGGTTGGGATTCAGACTTGCCCTGGCTCTGGGACAGATGATCCTTGACTAATGGTAAAGTTATTGACGACTGGACAGAGAGCTGATGCAGATCCATGAACAAATACTGTCCTGGTGAGGCTGGTGCAATAAGGACTAACGATGCTTTGTCTCGTTTCAGCTTCCTGACTACCCTTGGAATGAGAGGAACTGGAGGAAATGCATATAAATGATGACTGGACCATGAAAGAAGAAAAACATCTGGGATGGAACCCAGCCTGGAGCAAAATCTCTTGCCGTGTTGTTCAGATTGATCACAGACAAATCTATTATTAGATATCCCCAGTGTTGGAAAATCTGGAGGAGAATGTTCTCCTTGATTGACCACTCATGTTGGCCCAAGAAAACGTGTCTGAAGGAATTCACTATCGTGTTTCTCTCCGTTTTAGTCCTGGTGTGGAAAAGAGGTGCAATTGGGGCATTTGTCCCTCACCTATACAGATCAAACAACTGTTGTACCTACCTGTGATAGGGAATTTATTCATACTAGTCTCCCAGGGAAACTACTAAACTACACACATTAAAAGTATGGAAGGCTGGCTAACAGAAGCAATAGCTAAAGGGAATTCCAACTGTCACCCTGGGCAGTGAGAAGGAATTGAGAGGGAGGCAGCGACCATGCCCATTTCATGCCCTCATCTGAGAGCACAAGGAGAGAAGAGGCACGAACACTGCCTACTGATACTGCTGACAAAACACTTCGACTTAAGTGCAGTGGGCATACATACGCCTGCAGTGGAATGTATATATGCACAATGACTTGAAGGAGAACATATTAAAAAAAAAAAAAAAAAAAAAAACCCACATTCCCGACCTTACTAAAAGCTTACCTGAGGCCACCAACGCCAATATAGGGCTGTGATAATTGTCAGTCTTTCCAACCCTCTGCAGCAAGGATTGGGGTCCCCATAGAACCTGAAGACCGGTCAGTTTGTTGACTCAACAGGAAAACCCCAACGTCAGTTTCAACTCAGCCTTTTATAACAAAAGAATGTTCTTTGTTTCTAGAAAACCCAGTCTGAATCAGCATATGCAAACCACTCAGGAGGTGGAACATCTCTGGAGTTGTTTACAATCTCAGGAACAACCACGCCCTACTGTTTTCATTCCTGTAAGTAGCTCTTTAATCATCCAGTAGAACACAATCATATGTATGCCACTCAAATGTAATACAATGGTCCCCCAAAATACTGCACGGGGTTGCAATATCTGTTACACTCACCACTTACGTGGTTGCATCAAATGTAAAGGACTAATGCTAAATTGCTAAGATGGAACCTGGTGCTCCACGATAGAAGTGATGCATGAGAAAAGGAATGCAAATTTGGTCACTGATGCTTTATTTAGGAAATAAGTCAGTGCCTAGGGTGCCACCTTTGCAAATCCTAAGAAAGTGCTGTAGCTGGTACAAAAACAAAAAAACACAATTACCCAAAATCCTTTGCTCTGCTCACTCAACATTAAAAAAAGGCCATTAAAAAAACCCAAAAAACAGAACACTACCCTGTGCAGGAAAAGCAGCCATGCAAGATATTGCACCACAGCATGGCATGACTGGCCACCCACAGGAAAATCCTAACACAAACAGGGAACCAGGGGCACAGAAGCTCTGCAGAAGGAGTGTGGATGGGTGAGTGTTTAGCAAAATGTGATCTCACTGGCAAGGAATCATCATGTGGGGCAAGGGAGGAGGGATCAGTGAAGTCAAGAAATGGTTCATGCCGTTGATGTCCAAACACTGGAGCAGAGAGGAGGGAACTGGCCAAATTGAAAACTTGGGCAGAGTGAAGGAGGTAGAAAACAAACCTAGAGAGTAAGTTACCTGGGAAAAATGAATAAACTCAGAGCACAAAGATCAAGGGAATCTGAAGGAAGCACGGCTGTATTGAACTAAGTGACTACACATAGCTCCTATCACCCAAAGATCTCAATTCCTCACAAGAATTTTAAAATAGAAACACTTTTTTCCAGCCTGCAAAAGGAACAGTTGAATTAGGTTTTAGGGTACGTGTTTGCTTGTGTGATGTGTGTCTATGTGCTAAATAAATTATCTAGGGAGAGATTTTTTTCCCCCTCTGGCAAGGTGAGTTCCATTCCCAAGAGCTGGACCAAGGTTAAGATCTGTCTCCTACACTCATGGGCCTCAACTGTCTCCTCATTCCACTGGAATGTACCCATTATGGGAGGTAATGGCGACAGAGAGAAAGGTATTCCTAAAGTAAGCATGGCCAGTCCCACAGAGGGCTCTGCGTGTCCCAACAAACCATGAACAGGACTCTAAATTCAAAGGGAGTCAGAGTGGAGCTCCAGATTAATAGTCACATATGTTAAGAGAGCATAATGAGTAGGGCAGTGGCTCTCAAACTTTTGTACTGGTGACCCCTTTCACATAGCAAGCCTGTGAGTGCGACCCCCCTTATAAATTAAAAACACTTTTTTAATGTATTTAACACCATTATAAATGCTGGAGGCAAAGCAGGGCTTGGGGTGGAAGTTGACAGCTCACAACCCCAACCCCCAGTTTGAGAACCCCTGGAGTAGGGCCTCCTTCATAACAGGCCAGAGATTTTCACTGCAATTCTTGCATCAGGTACAATTCCTAGTTGCTCTCTAGAACATATATTTTAGAAAGACATTAAGTGATGAAGAATTCACACCCCTAGGTTAGTTACCCTATTAAAAATCTGCACTTCATTTCTAGTTTGAAACGATTTTACCTTCAAGATCCAGTGGCTGAAGACTGTTCTGCCTTTGTCTGCTAATTAAAAAGCACTCTGCTAGCAGCAATCTCTTCCCCACCTAGGTATCTATAGACTGATCAAGTTGCCTCAACCTTTTCTTGGATCAAATAGTTTGAGCTTCTCTAGTCTCTCACTGACAGGTTTTCCAGAGTTTGGAAAGAGCTCTAAGAATGATTCAGTCTATCAACAATCTTTTTAAAGCTGACCAGAACTGGACACAGTATCCCACAAAAGGTCTCATGGACACTGCATTGTCATAATTCAATATTATCTTGGTTATGCACCCAAGGATCACATTTCTTCTTAACCACTGCATGGCGCTGTGAGCTTATATTCAGGTGATTATCCACCACAACCTAAATCTTTTCTGAACCTCAGCTTTCCAACACACAGTTCTCATCCTGTAAGTATGACCTAAAACCTTGGTATTTAGATGTACAGCTTTACATTTAGCTGTATTAAAAAGTGGTGTTCAAATGTGCCTAGCTTACCCAGGCAATCTCTAAAGCTGACCTGTCATTATTTAGCACTCCACCAAGTTTTATGTCATCACAATTTTTACCAGGATTTCCCCCCAAATCACTGATAAAGACATGGAACAGTATAGGGCCAAAGAACAGATCCGATGGGACCCCATTAGATTAAGCCCCCACTCAAAGTTATATTTTTGAGGCCCAAATAAGTGTTCTGTGCAGCTCATCTCACCAACAGAAGTCAGCCCAATAAAAGAGATTGCCTCACCCACTTGGTCTTGAATATTCTTGGACCGACACTGCTACATGACCACTGCAATTTTGACATGAGTTAATGTGCTACAATGATTTTCTATAATGTTGATTTCTAAAGTGGCAAACTGACAGAATGGTGTGCAACATTCAGGCCAATCAAGTGGCAATAGTTTTGCCATCTGGCTGTTTGGGCATCCAAAAGGAAGCCAGTAACCACAGACTGATTTAAGAATCAATGAGAAAACGCTTTTGGTGGCAGGTACTATTATAAAGCAGGCAAGTTCTTCAAACTGCTTCCCAGCCTAGTTTGAGTTTAGGCAGCTGATCATCAGTTATTTATACTGGGCATTTAGAGCTGATGCATTTGGTGTTAAGGTGGTGTGGCACTAGGAGTCAGATGACTAGTGCTGGTGCTCCTGCTGGTACCCTTCTCCAAATAGCTGTTTAGATGTTGACTAATGGGGGATAAGCCTATGCCAATTCAGTCAGTTCTGAAGGACATGAGCCAGTGCAGGGTGTTTCCATTCACCCCTGCAGCCTCTCAGAAGCAAGACTGAAGGGAATGATACATTTACTGTTCCTCCCTCCCCCCCTTTCCTTCATAAAGAGGAAGTATACTTCTGTCTGTGTATCTTGCGGACTCCACCCAGCTTTTCTGCCATACATCCTCAACACCCCACTGTTGCTCAGGGCTATGCCTCTACTGTTCCCTTTCACTTGCTCATTCCTTCTACTAGGAGAGCAGCCTCCTCCACAGGTAGCTAGGAGAGCACTTATTTCCAACTGATTAGGCTCTTAGCATTCAGGCTCTTCAGTGTGTAACAGCTGTGAACAAGGAGCTGCCTCTAGTGCCTTCCCAGCTCTCCAGAAACAGATGTGTCATGCAGCAACAAGAACCACTGTCAGCAAGTGTTGCTAAAGCCAGGCACAAGTTTGTGCCAAAAGAAAGTGGAAGGTAGGAAGAGCAGCTTTCCATTGCAGACACATTACTTGTACCTTTTCAAATCAGCTACAGTACCAAGAGACTTGGGGAAGGGAGGAAAAGATCACTATGTACTTCTCTTTGCAACAGAAGAGACAGCCCTTGAGAAGAGAATTTCTCCTGCTTCCTCTACATCTCTTTACCCCCACTTGACTCCCAGCCCTCAATTTCCATTTTATAATATGGAGATACCACAAGGCTGATGCAAGTAGACCCACCTACTGCCTGCATCATCTGTTAACTTAAAGTAATGTCAAGTATCAGAGGGGGAGCCATGTTAGTCTGGATCTGCATGCATCTGACCAAGTGGGCATTCACCCACAAAAGCTTATGCTCCAATAGTCTGTCTATAAAGGTGCCTCAGGACTCTGTTGCTTTTTAAAGTAATGTGATTCTACTGTGTAGCTATGAACATATCAATAAAGATCTTTATTGGCCTAAAAAGGCCAAGTAGTTTAGGAAGACTATTCAATAGCTAAACAGCGATGGTATTAATGCAAGATCTTTATGTGGAGTTGCTATTGTTGGCAACAGCTATTAATTTCAAATTAGTTACTTTAGAGTCACACTATACTGTGCCTCTAGAAAGCAGGATTACTTTTAGTGTTAATGCCACAGACACCTTAAATACCAATACATACAGCTACTGACAGATGACTAGTAGCATGGCATTGGGCAGAGATACAACATACTAAGAACACCATGCCATGCATCAAGGGATCACAACACTGGATATGTAACATTGCAGTTCCACTGCTGGCATTAAATGTCAGCATTTACTTGGGTAAGATTTGTTTTATGGGACATTATGCCATTGTCTCTTGGAATTATTGATTAGTTTGATGATCACAAGGCTAACTGAACACATTGATGCTGGAGACGATGCAATGCATAAATCACATTTTCATTAGATTTCTTTAGCCACACCAGGGAAGCCCTCTCCAATTGTGTTTCATTTAGTGTTTTATACTCTGCTTTGAATGTAAGTGCTCTGGTAGATTAGTACTGACAGGAGGCCTCCAGGGAGCCTCAATCAGGGGTGGCCAAGCCACAGCTGGCTAACCACATGCAGCTCTTTCACAGTTAAAATGCAGCTCTGAGCCCCCACTGCACATTCTCTGCCTACCAGACTGCAGGGGGAGCTTAGGGCTTCTGCAGAGTGGTGGGACTAGAAGTTTGTGCCAGACACAATTGGTACCTGCTGAGAAAGGGGAGTACAATTTAAAGGTTCAGCCTACCCCTCATCCAACAGCTTGGGATCTACACGCCGCGCCGCCCCCCCCCCCCCCCGGCAGCATGCCCCTCCTCCCATCCCTCAGCAACCCCTCCCTGCAGCTCCCCAGTGTTTGCCACTGCCTCTCCCCACAGCTGCAGCTCCAGGGAGGTGACCTGGCCACACCATGTGACTGAGCAGAGCCAGCAAACCCTAGTGCCAAAAATAAAATTAAAAAAAGTCAGGGAGGCACATTCTCCCCAACCCTGGCAGGCATGCCTCAGCTCTTGAGCTTCTGAAGATTGTCATATGTGGCTCAAAAAGTTTGGCCACCCCTGGCCTGGACACTGCAAGGAGCAGTAGTGGTAAATTTAAGAAATTGCAG
The DNA here is from genome assembly GCF_002925995.2 of Terrapene triunguis. Lineage (NCBI taxonomy): Eukaryota > Metazoa > Chordata > Testudines > Emydidae > Terrapene > Terrapene triunguis. The sequence continues at coordinate 2,219,492 of NW_020664400.1, forward strand.
TGCTTGCAGATGAACTACTCAGTGGCTAAGTCAACCTACACTACATGAACAACATAGCTGGAGTCAACGTACCTTAGGTCGAGTTACCGCTGGGGTCAATAGGAGAAAAATCTCCAGTCGACTTACCTTACTTTTCTTCTCAGGGGTAGAGTATAAAGGGTTGACTGGAGAGCGATCTACAGTTGATTTGGTGGGTCTTTACTAGACCTGCTAAATCAACAGCTGGTGGATTGATCTCAGAGCATTGATCCCAGCTGTAGTGTCAACCTGCCCAGTGTCTCATTGTGCTGTGTTTCCGAAACACAGAATAGGGCTTTTGCTAATAGGCATCTAAGCACTTAGGACCTTACCCTGCACCAAATTAACTAAATAGGAGTTTTACTATCAGTGGTTGTTTCTAGTCACATTTTACCATTAAAAACCCTGCTTAGCCATTCATTCTGTAGTGGCCTTAAGAGTATTCAATTGGCAGGCATCCACTAACTCCCATGCTGCTGGGACAGGTCATCAACACTAAGCTACAGAGGCTTCCAAAACAGTTTTAATCTAGGGATTTCCCTAAAGGAATCCCTGTAGGACAGTTTTAGAAACCTAGCTACTGATACTACATAATGGTAGTAGCCAATCTATGCTTCTTCAGAGAAGGGGATTTCTTGCCACTCTTAAGAAAATACATGATTGCTACACAAATGCCCCAAGCAGATTTTCCTTATAAAAAAGAAAACTCATGTGGTTTAGCTTGTTTTATTTATTTAATTTCATAATCATAAACTTAACTCTGCAGTGCAGCTAGACTTGTGAAGATAAGGGAAATGAAACCCAATAGAAATGCAGCAGTAAGTCAGGAACACAAGAATTACAAGGGGCTAAACACCATGGTATGTTAGCCCCAGCTACAGAAGGAATGGTTGGTTAAGACAGAAAGGAATTTTATGACAGCTGCCCACAGTTAGCAATGGTGACCTTCTTCTTTGTTTTGCCCTCTCTTGATCCAAGGCCAGACATTGCCTCCACCACCTTCATCCCATCTTTGACACGGCCAAAGACAACATGCTTCCCATCCAACCTAAGAGAAAACACACGTTTTATGGGATCATGTTGCTGAGAAGCACCAGTCTGACTTGTTTGTGACCTACTGTATTAAACCACTGATTTCAGGAAGCTTGTATAATCAGCAACCTTGTTAGTACTCAGTTTTTGCTATAGAAATTACCAGCCTCCCATCATGCTCAATGGAAAAGTGAGAGATGAGCCACCAGACAGGAAGTATTACCCTCAGATACGAGAGGATCTGGGGAATTACACACTTGCTTCTGGGCACTGTTACAGCAACTGTAGTTTAGGGCTCAATGAAGCCTCACTACATAGAAACCTTGAGACCAGAATTGCTTGAGGTTTCATTATGTACATTGATCAGGATCACAGGAACATTTTGTTGAACAGGCCACACTACACTAGAATTATTAGACAATGTATTAGAGGGCTATGGCAAAGTTAATAAAACCCTAAAGAGGTGGTGATGAGTAAATTCAGAGATGAATGAAGAGTACAGATTCCAACAGTACTTACCACTCAGTCTTAGCCGTGCAGATGAAGAACTGGGATCCATTTGTGTTGGGGCCAGCATTTGCCATAGACAAAATGCCAGGACCTGTGTGCTTCAGGATGAAGTTCTCATCAGCAAACTTCTCACCATAAATGGATTTACCACCAGTTCCATTATGACATGTAAAGTCACCACCCTGCAAAAAAGCAAGCACTGGAAGTGAAACACAGCAATGCCCACCCTTCTAATCGGTCAGGCAGACTTCTAATCTATACAAGACTGCTGCTCAAGCTACCAGTACAGTCAAAGCCACCCCTTTACTCAATCAGGCACAAAACCTGAAGGCTAGTGACAGCCTTCTGGTCTGTTTACTGTCAGTCTTGAACCCCTAAGCAAGACTGTCCTATAAAATTGCAGAATCACTTTTGTTTCAAAGTATAGGCGCTGCAACAAAACTACTGAAAGAGGCCATAACCAAGTAGTAAGAAAGTCAGTGACTCATACCTGGCACATGAATCCAGGAATGATCCTGTGAAAGCAGGACCCCTTGTAACCAAATCCTCTCTCCCCAGTGGTCAGGGCACGGAAGTTTTCTGTCAATGCAAGACAGTCATTACTAGATGGAATTTATAGGAACACCCATTGGCAAGCCTCTGGGTGAAAATTTCAAACTTATTGTTAATAAAAGTAAACTGAAGACTGCAATGCAGTCTCCATGAACTTGAGTGGTTTTTACAAACCTGCTGTCTTTGGAACCTTGTCTGCAAACAGCTGTAGAAGAAGAAAAGAGTCAGTTAAGTCATTTTGCTTAAAGAGTGTTTGCCAACTACTAAAACAGGAGAAACAACTCAGCATACTACAACATAACGATTTATGGGAGAATCTTGCAGTAGCTGTAGTTTGTTGAATACAAGTTGTGCTATGGCTACATTCCATCACTCGAAACCCATATTCCATCACTCGAAACCCATGACAGAAGTCTACATGGTGTTGAAGTTGTTTCTTTAAATGCAATCCAGGATTCTGCAAGCCATGCTTTACTTCCCTCAGAGATCATGTTCCATGGCTTTTGCCACCAGCTCCTCCTTATATGAGCAGAACCTGGCAGCTGGAACAAGGATTAGACTCCATTATTAAATTCATTCACAAGACTCTGTATCATCTTTTATGAAGCTGATTGTCTCATACAAAACTAAGCATACACTTGGTCCAACTGCAACCTTGTTAGAAGGGTTATTAAGCCAAGCTCATTTCCTGGTACAGTAGTGTGCGGGAAGCAGCAGTGGGTTTCCACTATTCTTTCTGTCAGACTGGACTGTGTCAGAGGGACTCAGACAAAATGGAGTCCCTGGACAAAGAATGCACTGTCTGTTGACTACAGTTTATGCACTTACACACCTGTTCATAGGAGAAGCCTTTATGTTCCAAAAGGAAAGTTATTTGAGTGGTTAATGAGACCAGTTAGAAAGCCTTGCTCAAAGCTTATTCTCAACCACTGGGACACAGGTTTTGCTATATGACAAGCATACCAAGGAGTCAAGAATCTGATTTATGTAACTCTCTTGGTGATGAGCTTACTATTAACCTTGAGTTTGGCAAACACACACCAAATGATTAATCGAGTACAATTGTCAGAGCACTTACTGACAGTCTGAACTCTGGTTTGCTTAAAAACTACAGGGTGCTTTGTTGCCCTGATGAAAGGTACTGCTACAAAGATTTATACCTGCCTCCGGAAGTTTCCATTATTTGCATCTGATGAAGTGGGCATTCACCCACAAAAGCTTATGCTCCAATACTTCTGTTAGTCTTAAAGGTGCCACAGGACCCTCTGTTGCTTGCTACAGAGAATTAGTGGTCTTCACACCCCCCTCCCAGCACTGTTAGGCATTTGCTCTCTGCTCCATACCATACAAGCCCTTACATGTTAGAAAAAGGAATGTCTGCATCAATAAAGCTTGCTATCCTTTTCACACCTGAGCTTGAGAAAGCTCACAATTTGAGGTTTCTGACCCAAAATGAGGGGCAGTTATACAAGCAGGCAGTTTAGCATGCAGTCCTTGGGTTCAAAATACTATAACCGCCATGCCATGATTTCTGATTTAACTATTACCAGTAAAGTGAATAGATACAAGATTAAGAGCTTGGGGACTAGAGCAGATCTTCGCCTTCAAAAGAAGTACCCGAGGCAAGATGACGGCTCGGAGAATCTCACTCCGGCATGAAGCACATCCCTTCCGCCGCTAACAGGGCTTTAGAGATGCAGGGCCTGGAGAGGGACTTTGTCTGGAGAGCGACAGCAGCGTGAGGGGGCTTCGATTACAGCGTGGGGCTAATTAGCGACCATGAGCTCTTGATCAAGGGCGAGGTCTGCGAGTGTATGAGCAGCTTCGAGCCCCAGCAACTACAGCACATTCCGAAGCCGCCTGGAAGCCCGCAGTTCGAAGCGTTTAGCGAGCAAGCCAAAGCCCGGGCCCGCTGGGCAGCTGCCCAGCGCGGCGATGCGGATTCCGGAGAGAGGCGAGCGCCGCCCCCAACGCAACGGCCTCACTGCAGAGGGGAAGGAGGGGGGGGGGCGCCGCTACGATCCCGGCCGATACGGCGCGGGGTGGGGCCGGCAGCGCATGCCGCCTTCGGGGCAACCTCCCTCCGGGGGCGAGGAGCGCTCCCGGCTTCCCCCCAGTCCCTGGGGACAGCTCGTCGCGCCCCGGGCTGCCTCAGCCACGTGGAGCCCACAGAGGCCACGAGGCGCGCGCTCGCTCCCGCTCCCGCGAGACCGCCCGCGCGCGCTGCCGGCCGGCTCCCTTCGCCGCGCGCGCCCCCCTCCCGCCCAAAATGGCCTCGTGCTCGTGCCCTTGCCAGGAAATGGCGCCGCCGGACCCCTCGCGGGACCTCCCTACTCCCAAGTACCTCGAAGGTGACGCGCCCCAACGGCTCATCGTTGGCGCAGACATCGAAGAACACGATGGGGTTGGCGGCCATGGCGCGTCGCGTGAGAGGGGGGGGCCTTGGGCGGCAGCAACTCCTCCTCAACAGCGGGTGCGGCGCAGCGGAAAGAGAGCGGTCGCCCCCCGAGTTTATATACTTGCCGCTCCGCCCGCCCACCCGCAGGCCGCTGCCAATCGCCGCCCGCGGCGCCGGCGAGTGAGGGCTCTTGCAGCCAATCAGTGCCATGGGGCGGGACCGTGACAGCCCGAGCGCTCGGGTAAGGCGGTGCCCGCTGAGAAACGGGAGGGAGATGGCGGGCATGCGCACTGCGGCGCTGCACGGGGCGGGGCTGGGAGGAGATGGGAGTTGGGGGATGGGATGGGCGGGGAGGCTGGAATTAGGGGTGGAATGGGATTTTTTGGGGGTATGATGCGAGTGGGAGGGGATGGGATTTGGGGAAAGGGGTTGGGATGAGTGTGGGGGCTGGGATTTGGGAGAAGAGGCTGGGGTGAAAATGGGGGGGGCGGATTTGGAAAAGGGGCTGAAGTGGGAATGGGGGGCTGGGATTTGGGGGGTGAGATTAGGGGTATGGGACTAAGTGTTAGGCTGTGGGGTTGGAAATGAGGGATTGGACTGGGGCTGGGAGGGATAGCGGTGGGCTGGGAATGGGGAAGTAAGGCTGGGATTGGGGGCAGGAATGGGGTTGGGGGAGAAGCTGGGACTGTGCGGCTACAAATTGTGTGTAACCTCCTGAGTGGCGTGGTATGTGTGTGTGTGTGTGTGTGTGTGTGTGTGTGTGAGACAGGGCAGTGCCTCTGCATCTAATAAAGTATTCATGAGACTTCCTGACATTCACATAGCACCTCCCTGCCCTGGAACTGTAACCCTCCTACCTCCCCGCCCCCAAGGCCATTGCCACCCTTGCACAGATTGGGCCTTGTACAGATACCACCCTCCAGAAAAAAAAGCATTGGGACTGTCCTGTCCATCTAGCCATATAGAAATGCTAATTCCCCTGGGACCTCTTCATGACCTCGCAGGCTGAGAACCCCTGGGATAGGGCATGCAGCATGGGAACGGGGGCTTGGAGGTATAAAAAGGAGATTCCTGAATGGAGTGGGCCATGGCACAGTAGGACTGTGAAATGAGTGATGGGAATAGACAGATCTATAAAAGGAAGGAGCACAGAGGTGGGAAGAAGACCTGGGGAATAGCCCTGTTGATTTATTTATTCATATTTTGGGTGTGATGACAGATTTTGCTGTGTTTCTATGAGGCATTTTTGGCCTCCTTAGCTGCATGTGCAAATGGTGCTGGAGCAGCTGTTTGACATGTGCATAGCCCACACATGCAAGTGTTCATGCAAAATGGTTAGTTGTGTGAACAAATCCTGAGCTGTTCCCCTAATTCAGTGGATGGGCCTTTAATTATCTTTACAAGTACCTGGTAGGATTGTGGCACCAGACCCATCATGCAAGTGTGACCTGACCAACTGAGAGGGGATGAGATTTTTATTTGAAATCATAGAATATCTGGGTTGGAAGGGACCTCAGAAGGTCATCTAGTCCAACCTGCTGCTCAAAGCAGGACCAATCCCCAGATTTTTGCCCCAGATCCCTAAATGGCCCCCTCAAGGATTGAACTCAACTCTGGGTTTAGCAGGCCAATGCTCAAACCACTGAGCTATCCCTCCCCACAAATATTTGTTTTTTATTAACACTCAACTCCAACACCTGAGCAACAATTTGGAGAAAGGCTCTTTGCTAAAACAGAATATTACCCCCATTTTACAGATGTGGAAACAGGCACAGAGAGGGAAGGGACTTGCCCAAGGTCACTGAGCAGTCCAGTGACAGAACTGGGAATTGGACCCAGATCAAGTCCCAGTCCAGAGTCCTATGCAGTGGGCTATACTGCCTAGCATAAGTCAATAACTTTCTTTGAACGGTGACCTAATGGACCTACTAAGGGTAGCCTGCCTTTATAATCTGGAAAATTTGTTGTTTTCCTCCGAAATACCATTATCTCAGGGCATTCCCACCATCTATACTGCCAGGGGTCTATTCCTTTACTGCATGACATGCCTGACATACCTAAGGCAAAAAAAACAAGCAATAAAATAATAATAATAATTAATAAAGCCTTTCAGGCCTTTTGTGGAACTCCTTGCCTGAGGAGGTTGTGAAGGCTAGGACTATAACAGGGTTTAAAAGAGAACTAGATAAATTCATGGAGGTTAAGTCATGGCTATTAGCCAGGATGGGTAAGGAATGGTGTCCCTAGCCTCTGTTTGTCAGAGGGTGGAGATGGATGGCAAGAGAAAGATCACTTGATCATTACCTGTTAGGTTCACTCCCTCTGGGACACCTGGCATTGGCCACTGTCGGTAGACAGGATACTGGGCTGAATGGATCTTTGGTCTGACCCAGTATGGCCATTCTTATGTTCTTAAGTATATAGAGCCTGAGGAAGTGAAAAGGGCTTTTTTTTTTCCTGTGAGGATGGTGATGCCAACCATAAAACAATTAGGAGACAGTATCTGACTTTCAGGGCACCCCTCAGCTAGTTTTGTGGACACTGAGCACCTCTACGAATCCGGCCCACAGTCCATGCCGCGGGTCACTCAGTAGCACAGGCTTCCTATGAACCATGCAAGTGTCCATGTGTCACGGAGTGTGGGGGGACACAAGGCCCTGCACCCCCGGCTTCCTGCGATTCACCATGACTCTCAGCCAGCCAGTAAAGCAGAAGGTTTATTTAGACGACAGGAGCACAGTCCAAGACAGGTCTTGCAGGCACAGACAACAGGATCCCCCCCAGTTATGTCCATCTTGGGGTCCCAGGGCACCACAGCCCCCTTGGGAGGTTAGAGCCCTGTCTCCCTCCCAGCCATTCCACCAGTCAGCTCCTGAAACTCTCCCTTCAGCGACCCCTCCCACAGCCTTTGTTCAGTTTCCCGGGCAAAGGTGTCACCTGGCCTCTAACCCCTTCCTGGGTTCTCACGTTACATGCTCAGGTATCTTCCCTCAAGGCCAGTCTCCCATCCCTCAATGCAGACCGTCCTAGCCAACATCCCCTGCCTTCCCAGCCAACACTCCCCACTCAGCATTCAAAGACCACATTAAGAACAGTCCCAGTTCGTCACATCTCTCTCCCCTTCGAGACCGAACTGAGCGGGGTCACTTTAGCCAGTGACCCGGGGAAGTTCGAACCTACCCCCGTTCCCGTGGATGCCCCAGCATCCCTCCCATTCCTTCGTGAGAATTACACCAGGCCCTTCCAGTTTCACGCCCCCCCTTAGGTCGGGGGTGCTCGATGGCACTCGTAGTTCGCATGTGGGAAGGTTTATGCGGCCTGTGCCCTTTTCCCACCCCAATACCCCTGGGGTTCCAACTGGGCTGGGGTCTTCTCCCAGCCTTCCAGTCTGGAGGTCTGTGATTCGGGCTCTCTTGGTTCAGAGCCCCCCTTTTAACCTTGGCCACCCTCTGGAAAGGCTCCTCTATGCTGGGCAAGGGTCCTAAAGCCGTTTTCCCCTTGTCCCGGGCCTTCCTCCCCCTCTGACAGGGGTCACAGTATCGGCAGTACTGTCGGACAGTAACAAAGACCCCAGGCCAGTAAAAGCTCCATAGCAGCCACTGCTGGGTACGCCAGGTTCCCTGGTGCCCTGAGAGGGGAATGTCATGGGCCCGCTACAGCAGCTGGCGGCGATACTTCTGGGGTACCACCAGCTGCCTCCTGATCCCCCCTGACTCCATTTTCCCTGGGGGAGCCCATTCTCGGTACAGGAACCCTTTCTCCCACAGGAACCTTTTCCAGCCACCTCTCCCCATGGTCTGTACCACACTGAGGTCAGCCAGGTCCCTTATCTTCCGCAAGGAGGGATCTTTCTGCAACTCGGCCTGGAACTCAGCAGCTGGGACAGGGATGGCCACCTGCTCTCTCTCGCTGGCTGGGTCTGAAGCCACAGTCTCCCTGAGCCGTGTCCCTGGGTGTTCCCTCCCCACCAGGTTAGGGTCCTGCGCCTCAGGCAAGGCCCGCTCCCCAAGGCCAGGGCGCCGTGCCCCTCGCTGGCTCTGACTACGGGTCACAACTAGGGCACCCTGGGGGTTGCTTGGCCAATCCTCCAGGTCCCCCCCCATCAACACCTCAGTGGGCAAATGGTGGTGCACCCCCACATCCTTGGGGCCCTCCTTGGCCCCCCCCTTCAGGTGTATCCTCGCCACGGGCACTTTGACTGGGGTCCTGCCCACCCCGGTCACGGTCAGGTAGGTGTCGGGCACCACCCGATCTGGGGCCACCACCTCGGGCCGGGCCAGCGTCACCTCTGTGCCCGTATCCCAATATCCATTGACCTTCCTCCCATCCACCTCCAGGGGAACAAGGCACTCTCCCTGGAGGGGCAGCCCCGCGCCCACCCTGTAAACCGAAAACCCTGAGTCTGGAGCATCCAGCCCCCCAGAGGAGCTGCCCTGGAGCTCTCCTCCCTTCTTAGCAGGTGGTACTCTGCCAGCCCCCCTTCCCTGGGAATGCTGCCTCTCGCCCGGCTGGGTCTCTACCCAGTCAACCCTCTGTGGGTTCGGTCTGCTCAGTCTGTCCCTGAGCCTGGGGCACTGGGCTCGTATGTGGCCTTTCTGGCCACAGTGATAGCAGCCCATGTCCCGTGGGTTCCCTCAAGCGGGTCGGATGGCCCTGACGCTGGATGTTCCCCTTTGGTGGGGGTTTTCCGTCTTTCCCCGCTGGGAGGTCCCATGGTAACGCTCTCTCTCTGCATTGTGACGGGCCTGTTCCTTTGGGACTCCTCCCTGTTATCCCCTGCCCGACTGTTCACAAACTCATCGGCCAACTGGCCTGCGTGCTGTGGGTTCTCTGGTTTTTGGTCCATCAACCATCGCCTCAAGTCGGATGGGCACTGCTCATACACGTGCTCCAGTACGAATAGGTCAAGCTGGTCCTCTTTAGTTTGGGCCCCAGCTGTCCACTTGCGGGCATACCGCTGCGCCCGGTTGGCTAGTTGTAGGTATGTGACCTCACAGGTTTTATGCTGATTCCGGAACCTTTTCCGGTACATCTCAGGGGTTAGCCCAAACTCGCAGAGCAGGGCCTTTTTGGACAGTTCGTAGTCCCCTGTCTCCGCCCCTTTCAGTCGGCTGTACATCTCCCTGGCTGTGGAGTCCAGTGAGGGGATGAGAAACTGGAGCCTGTCTGCAGGGTCAACCTGGAGCAGCTCACAGGTATTCTCAAAGGCCGTCAGGAAGGTATCCATGTCCTCCCCCTCCTTACGCTGGGCCAGGAAGCACTTATCAAAGCTCTTTGCCGTCTTGGGTCCCCCCTCACTCACCACAGCCGGGGCCTCACTGCTCCTCAGCCTGGTCAGTTCCAGCTCATGCTGACGTTGGTCCCGCTCATGCGGACGTTGTTTCTCCTCCTGCTGATGTTGTTTCTCCTTCTCTTCCTGCTCATGCTGACATTGTTTCTCCTCATGCTGACATTGTTTCTCCTTCTCTTCCCGCTCCTGCTTCAGTTCTTGCTGCCTTAACTCGAGCTCTTTCAGTCTCAGCTCCCTGTCATATTCCAGTCGCATCCGCTCCCAGGACGGGGAGCTCCGCCGGGATGATCCCCTGCTGGCCGCCGGGGTCAGGGTGCCCTCGGTATTCGCTGGGCTTCCCCCAACCCCTCCCCGAGGCATAGGTAGGCAGGGTCTCGGGATGTCCTCGGCAGCAGTCTGACCCCTCCCAGCCATGTCAGGCCCCGGGGCCCACGCTGCATCCGCCGGGCAGCTACTCTCAGGGACAGGGCTCGGTTCATCCAAGCGATCCCTCTCCTCCAGCTGGGCAATTAGCTGTTCTTTGGTGGACCTCCCAATGCGCAGCCCCCTCTGCCTGCACAGCTCCACCAGGTCACTCTTAAGGCGTTTAGCATACATCCTCCTGCTGGCCACTCGCCGGCCTGTGCTCTCCGCTTTCCACCGTTCCAGGGAGACCCCTAGTGTGCCAGCCTTTCTTCAGGTCACCACCTCTCTGCCAGGGTCGGGCTGCAGACTCCTCCGCCCCAGGACCGCTCGCTGCGAGCCCCCGGGGGACCCTGTTACTGCAATAGTCCTTCTCTCTGGTCACACACTCCCAGGGGTTAATCGCCCCCTGAACCGTCTCTCTCTGACTCTTCAGCCCACCTGGTCCCCATCGATCCCCCTTCATTTTACTGCTCCCCAGTCACTTACTGCAGGAAGCGCCGTCCACGGGGTGCAGTAGATCCCACCTCTGACACCAGTTGTCACGGAGTGGGGGGGGGACACAAGGCCCTGCACCCCCAGTTTCCTGCGATTCACCATGACTCTCAGCCAGCCAGTAAAGCAGAAGGTTTATTTAGACAACAGGAGCACAGTCCAAGACAGGTCTTGCAGGCACAGACAACAGGATCCCCCTCAGTTAGGTCCATCTTGGGGTCCCAGGGCACCACAGCCCCCTTGGGAGGTCAGAGCCCTGTCTCCCTCCCAGCCATTCCACCAGCCAGCTCCTGAAACTCTCCCTTCAGCGACCCCTCCCACAGCCTTTGTTCAGTTTCCCGGGCAAAGGTGTCACCTGGCCTCTAACCCCTTCCTGGGTTCTCACGTTACATGCTCAGGTATCTTCCCTCAAGGCCAGTCTCCCATCCCCCAATGCAGACTGTCCTAGCCAACGTCCCCTGCCTTCCCAGCCAACACTCCCCACTCAGCATTCAAAGACCACATTAAGAACAGTCCCAGTTCGTCACACCATGTGACTGCCCTTCCTTCCTTCATCACATTCAGGTACTTCACCCCCCGGGTCATTTTTAACCCACAGAGACATCCAGGCCAAATGGCTCTACGTGTCCCCCACCAAGCAGGCAGCTTTTCTTGGAGGCCTTGCATGGAAATGTCTCCTGGCACTGTTGCTACCGGCGGGCAGGGAGCAGCGATCAAGGGGAAGAACCCCCAGTGAGAGTGAAATAGGAATTAACCGGGGAAAAGAAAATCTAAAGGGGAGAGAGAGTGTGGAGCAAAGGCCATGGGAGCCAAGTCAAGAGACTGTGGGTGCTGCTGTTCAGCTGTGACCCCTTTGCCTCCCCCAAGTTTGGTGAACAAGAAACATGTAGAACCTGCTCGCCCAGTCCTGCCTGTGCCCTAAGCTGCTCTCCCGGAGCACTCCAGGCTGAGGTCCCATGGCAGCCACCCTGAGATGTGCTGGGCCCCCGTTGCCTTGAGTAAAGCACTCACCTGGCAGCTGTCCGTAGGCCACCGTGGACTGGAGCACAGGGAGCCCTTGGCTGAATGCCGAAAGTGGCGCTTTCTGTCTCCAATCCCTCCCAATTCCATAGGAGCATTGCAAGTTCCGGTAGTGGGGCCTGTGCCCATAGGGTGGTGCCCTGCTTCCCGGGGTCGCTGGCTGCAGCACGTTCATTTCTTGCAGTTTGGTAGCTGGCTGTTGGGTTGGCTCTCCGTGAACCTGGGCTCCTCAGGTACAGCTTTACCTGCTAGGAGTTAGTGCTGGCTCGCTACTGGGCCCACAGAGAGCAGAAGGGACCCGCGACTAGAACCTTTCTCCTAGGGTTCTAGCTCAAGTCCCTCAGCCTGGGGATGGCCCCGATAATAAATGTGCATGGCCAGAAGTTTAGCCCTAGTGAGCAACACTGCAGTAATATACCACTGGCGGCCAGCTTGCCCAAAGGGTCCAGTGCCCACCAAGAACCATGGAGAATCCTACCCCCACTTAGAGACCAGCTGGGTGCTGCACCTCTTGGGAATTCTGGCCTGGAATGTGCCCAGCTCTTGTGAGTGCCCCACAAACATACACCAGGGAAGGAAGTCAGTGTTGGTGTAGGCGTGACTGAAGGCAGACGTGGGTCCAGTCTGTCTCCACACAGGGGAGAAGAATGATCTGGGCAGGAGACTGATTTCAACTTCCAACTTGCAAGGAACAACCCATGAATAACAACAGCAGGTGAAAACCGAGGCAAAGATTTCAAACACAGGTTTGTCTAATGACAGCCACCCTAGGCCCCCCAGCACCACTCTAACCCTATGTACAGCACTTCTATGGCTTCAGACGGGAAACTGAGGCACAAGGCACTACATGACTTACCCGAGAAGTCTACACCTGGAATTGAATCCTGTCTGCCAAGCCCCAGGCTAGTGTGCTATACAGCTGGAGGTGCGTAAAGCATAGGCCTGGTCTGAGGCCACAAGCCAGTCCAACAGCACTACGACTGGGTTTGCAAAGGAAGGAGACGGTAGCAACCACACCTCCTCATGTTTCTGCCGCCAAGTGAGCCCAGAGAAGAAATCAGCAGCTCCTTAAATGCAGGTGGCCAGATTCTGCCCATATGAGCTCGTGGCAACCCCACTTAAATTGCATGACTATAACTGAGGGCAATTGGGAGTCTGGCAGCCAAAGTCATTGATGAGCAAACCCTCCTGATACACCTAAGCAGCTTGGCCTGGCTGGGCCAAATACAGAGGTGACGAGCTCAATAATCTACACCTTCTTCCCCCAAGGTGCTAGAGTCATGCTCCCTTAGTTTTACACTCTTTTCCCTTTACCCAGGTCGTCTGAATTTGGTCCCCTGGGGGCCTCATTCTGGTCTCGTATCTATAGAATTCAGCAGTAACTCCACTGAAGTCGGGTAAAATCCATGTAAGGTTGGAATCAGGCCCTTTGTGTCTAAGGCACTCTTAAGATGATATAACTAACACACTGGGGCTGGAAGTGAACCCAGCTTGAAGTATCAGAGGCTCCCCTCTTGAATACGTCCCTGTGACCCAGGATGTTGGGACACCACTGGTGTGTTTAGATGCACTGAAATCTGCGTCTCTCCAGCTCTGGGGTGGGGCGAACCAATAGGCATGGTTGTATCTTCCAAAACAAACCTGGGATTTTTGCTTAAGCTCGAGGTTTGGAGGTTTTTTTCACCTCTGGAATCTGAGTCAGACCTTGCATTTGGGGAAGGAGCAGGGGGAAGAGAAACCTGCCCACGCACTGTTATGTCTAATTTAAGCAGCAAGCTGGTTGGGGAAAGGGACCGGCAGTTGCTGATTTGTCTTTAAAGCCCCATGCTTGACAGTTTAATCACAGTGTATTACTTGCAATAATTAATCATCCCTATCCAGAGAGGAGCGCAGGGACGATTTCCCTGCAAACACCTGTATTAATAAGGACACAGGGAGCGGGCACTCAGCAGACATGCTGTGGAAAGGGAACCCTCCCGCCCCAATACAATGCAGTGATGCTCAGAGATTCTGGATGCTCCCCTAAGGATTTCTGCATCTAGATGAAAAATGAACACTGAGATGTCACATTCCCTCCCAGAATGCTTTACTCCTCCAAGCAGCATCACAGAGTGACTCAGTAATGGCCTGATTTTTGGAGCTGCCAGCCCCCTCCGCTCCCACTGGCTGCAATAAATGTGTGCTCAGAGCTAGAGCTCTGGGCTCTGAAGCCTAGGCAGGGGGTGGGATTCAGAGCAAGACCTCCAGTCAGAGCTGCAACGTCCAAGCGCTGTCTACGCTGCTATTTTTAGAGCACTGCTCTGAGCCCCAGTAGCCCAAGTCTGTCGACCCCGGCTGGGAGGCTCGCTTGTACCCCCAGGGCATTGGACAGCTACAGTACACCCCACTGGAGCGGAAAGATGATGCAAACTGCTAGGCAACATCACTCAGGAGGAATCATACAAGGGTGTCTTCTGGGAAAAACACATCTTCTTTCCAAGAAATGGGCTGCTTTGTGTTAGACCTGACCATGGATTACAGACCTGCAGGATATAAAGCTACGGCATATGATTCAGAGCTGTTAGGAGATGAATTTGGAGACAATTTGGTGTCTAGATCCACCCGATTACAGCTCACATTCACACAATTTAGCTCTCTTGCGCAGGTCTGCGGCATCACAGCTGGTGGGCTCAGAAGGCAGTTCATTTGCAGGCGAGCTGACAGCACAGAGCAAACCTATTGCAAGAGCTGGACTAGAGCTGGCAGAGACCAGTGCATTTTGTTTGGCAAAGGGCGAGGGAAACTGAGCTCCCCCAAGCATGCCCATTAGCAAGCTGCGAAAGGACAGGAATGCTTCTCGTTTCAAAGGCTTGCCAAGACCTGGAGATGGGAGGGGGAAGCAGTGGGAGTCACGCACTCAATAAAACAACCTCCAAAGATCCTCCCAACTCCCCTGGTATTAACTGACCTAAATCATGTAATGCTGTCTCCAAGCTTTGCCCACACAAGAGCCTGTGGCCGCTGCCTCCTTTGTACATATTAATTACATGCAAACTGCCACCTAATTGGCATCCTCGGTGGCTACAATACCCAGCTTGCAATGCGCCATCACTGGGCCAGGTGGCATGTCTGCATGCCTTGGGGCATCCGGTGGCTGCGCTGGCCGTGAGCTGTGTGGCAGGGCTCTGTGCATGCACTTTGGCTGCTGCCCTACGATCCTGCTGCTGCTGCTTCCCTCCTACCGAAACCGGAGCGATGTGAAGACAGAACAAACATGGCTGGGAGCAGGTGCCGCGCTGGGGCCTAGGGCTGCATTACCGGCATTCGGATCGGATGCAATAGCATTGACCCATTGGGAGAATCTTGGGATTGAGCACTCAGAGAGCTGCACATGGGCAGGGAGCATCTGGGGATCCCTGTAGGTAATGAGCAGAAGCAGTCGGTGTGGGACGTGCTAAAGGCCTTTCCCGTCCTCTCTGGGGCTGAGGCTTCTGGACAGCAGCGTCCTGGATGCAGCAACATGCAGGGGCAGCTCTGTGTTTTTTGCTGCCCCAAGCACGGCAGTCAGGCGGCCTTCGGCGGCATGCCTGCGGGCGGTCCGCTGGTTACGCGGATTCGGCAGCGTTTCTGCGGGTGATCTGCCGGTCCTGCGCCTTCGGCGTATCCGCCACCGAATTGCCGCCGAAGCTGCGGGACCAACAGACCTCCTGCGAGCATGCCGCCAAAGGCGGCTTGACTGCCAGCGCGCCGCCCCCTGCGGCTTGCCGCCCCAGGCACGCGCTTGCTGCGCTGGTTCCTGGAGCTGCCCCTGGCAACACAGGAAAGCTAGAGGCAGGAGCACAGCGGGAACCGCCTCCTCGTGGCTCATGGGGTCCGTCCTGCCCCAAGAGACAGGCAGCCCACAACACATGGCCTCAATAGCAGAGGGGGAGCCTAGGGAGAGCCCATAGACTCCAGCAGTTTGCTTAGGGGGCACTAGGAGCAGAGACCAGCCCCATCTCTAGATGGGTCGTACACAGTGGTGGGGAAGGTGAGTTATGGGGGAGAGGGGAATTAAGGAAGGAGCTGGGCTGTGTGTTTCCAGGTGAGTGTGTGTCTGGTGTTTGCATTTAATCTGATCTAGAAGCCAGGCTTTGGCCCAAGCTGCCCTTTACGCCATTGCATGAGGCTGCTGCACCAGCCCCATTAAGCAGGCAGATTGAATCATAGAATCACAGAATCACAGGGTTGGTAGAGACCTCAGGAGGTCATCTAGTCCAATCCCTTGCTCAAAGCAGGACCAACACCAACTAAATCATCCCAGCCAGGGCTTTGTCAAGCCGGGCCTTAAAAACCTCTAAGAATGGAGATTCCACCACCTCCCTAGGGAACCCATTCCAGTGCTTCACCACTCTCCTAGTGAAATAGTGTTTCCTAATATCCAACCTAGACCTCCCCCACTGCAACTTGAGACCATTACTCCTTGTTCTGTCATCTGCCACCACTGAGAACAGCCTAGCTCCATCCTCTTTGGAACCCCCTTTCAGGTAGTTGAAAGCTGCTATCACGTCCCCTTCACTCTTCTCTTCAGACTAAATAAGCCCAGTTCCCCTCAGGTGGTCGCCACAGTGAGAAGCCGGCTGCGTCTGATCCCAGGGACTGGGGATACCATCCATGCCTCATTGCAATCACACCATGGGGGCAGCCTGCTCAGAGGCTGATGTTAGAGCCTGTGTCTGGAAGCTGGGCTCCTGGCTTCTCTTCCATAGCTCTTTGGAAAATCTGTGCCAGTTCAGCCCTGGGATAACCAGGGACAACCCGGGGACATTAGCACCACCCAACCTCCTGAACAGGGAAGGGCTATGAACAGCATAAGTGTGTGAGGGAAAGCTGGATCTGAGCTGCTCAACTGTGTGTCAGAGGTCCTGTACTGCTAACACCTAATGGAGATTCTCCTTGTGCTTTTGGAGCAGAAGGAAGCAGGCTGGATTCTGCTGCTGCCACAACCTTCTCAGTGGCTGGTGCATGGCTCAGTGAGAAACACACAGGCCTAGGTGGTCATACTGGGTTTGTCACCACCTTATAATATTAACCCTTCGCCCTCCCCTAGTCCCTTCCACATCAGGATCTCAAAGCTCTTTACAAACACCACTGCATTTGTTATTTGGAGGCAGTCCCTGCCTCAAAGAGCTCACATTTTAAGCAGCCTGGCAACACCTCTGGGACATAAGGAAGCAGTGTAGCCCCATTTTACAGGCTGGGAAGCTGAGTCATGGGGAGGGGCTTTTCAGGAAGCCTGTAACAGAGCTGGGATCAGAACCCACTATGCTGTGGTGTCTTTGCAGAGCCCATTCCAGTGCCCTGGAGGGATAGTCTCTTAGCCTCAGGGCACATGACCACTGGGAAGGCAGAAAGCCACCTTGGAGAACAAGGCAACTACCCTTGTATCAAAGCCAAGGTGCCAGGCCAAGGGGGCCTGCGACTAGGCGTGAGTGGGGTGGAGCTTTGGGAAACGGTACAGTCCACAGCAAGCAGGGGAATCACCAGTGAATTCCCATCGCTATGGGTCTCTGGCAGGCTCGGTGCCATGGGACAGAGTTCATGGAGAGCTAGCCCTGCTCTGACATACTGGCCAGGAGCGGAGTTATTCCTCCTCTGTTTATTTAGATTTAAAATACTACAGGCTCTGGGCGTCCTGACAGAGGTAGTTATACAATCAGTATAGTTCAACTAGCTCCAATCTCGGCAGCTTTCAAATCATTGATGTCACAGGAGCAAAGCTGGCCCCCGAGCCCCTTCACCACCTCAGCAGCGTGCCCCCGCCCTCCCGAAAGACCCTCGACGGCAGGCATCTTTTAGAGTGAAAGTTGCCAAATTCAAGCTATTTTGGAGTGTGTGGGGGGAAGCAAGTTCCAGGCTCCCAGAGCCCACCCCCTCTCTTTCTAATGAGGGGGGTCCAGCTCTCTGAGCACCGCTGCAGCAATATGCACCCCAGAAAGAGCACTTCCTCCCACTCTGGTGACACAAAGAAGCCGTGGAAAGGGAGGGAGGGAGAAGCAGATTTTCAAAAGTATTGTTTTACACGTTAGTTGTCATTCACACTGAGCTCTGCCAGTGCCCCCCAATCCTGACCTACAGCTACTCCTGCTATTACAAACACAGGCTTCCTCCTCCCCAGTTCACAGATGCTCCCTGGGCCTGACCCACAGCCCCTCCCCTGGGTATTTCCGTTCTGTGTTCCACTCCCCTCCTGACAACCACCCCACTGTTCCACACTTGGGCACCCCCTGAATCCACGGCTCTGCCAACACCCCCAAACCTCCCCATGGCACATGAACTGGAGGCCCACTGTACGCGGTAGGTGGAGTGTAACAGGTGTGTGGAGGGTCTGTGGCTGTTTTGGGGATACGCCTGGGATGGCCCCTCCTCAGACCGGTGGTGGGCTGGGACTGATCACTGGTGGAAGTGAGTTACCTCAGGCTGGGTGTCCTTCCGAGGGCTAGTCCTGCCTCTGCCATAGACTCAGGATCACAGCAAGGCCCTGAAAGCAAATAGCCTGATTATTCATTAACCTGTGGGAAGGGCTCAGCTTTCTGCCCTGCCAGGAGCTACAAGCTAAGCAGGGCTGGGAAAGGCTGTTAGTGAGTGACATGGGACAGGAGCACTAGTCTTGGGGTTCAGGAGGGAGCGTGGACAGCAGGGGGCACTGAGATATTGGTGGGGCATTCAGGCAAGAGGATTCTGATGTAATGAATCCAAAGGGGATTTCTAATGAGGATGCTGGGGTTCCTCTGGCTTTCTAGCTCTCAGCGTGACTACAGACTACATCAGACTGTCCACTGCCACCCTGTCTCCTGTACCATGAAAGGTCTCCACACTAGTAAAACTAAACCAGATCTTTGCTCAGAAAATGATTTAAAGAAGTGCTGCAACTGCAGCCAACATTCGAGACATGTGCATGCAGACTGACTCCCTGGTGGTGCCTCCCCCAAACTCTTCCCTTCTTCGCTCCAGGTTCCACACAGGTTGCTCCAATCCACACTGAGGATTTACAACAGTTTAATTTAAAATCCGTTTAAAAAACAATGCAATGAAATCCATGCAAACCCCTGTGTGAGCACTCTTTCTCTGCTTTAACTTGGTTTATATTAGCTAAGCTTCATTTGCCCCTGTAAGAGATCTGCTGATCCATGCAAGGGTTAAACAGATATAAGAACCTCCACCCAAAGCTGTGCCAGTTGAACTAAACCGTCTTCAAATCACCCCTTTCATTAAACTGGTGCAGGTTTGTGAGTGGATCCAGCCTGAGCCACATGACATCACTCCTAAAGCTAAGCACAAAAGATGGTGACTCTTGTGGAGAACTTTCCCCTCCTCCCTGTGTAAACAGGGTGGAAACCTAGATCTGAGTGAGATAGGGTGACCAGATGTCCCGTGTTTTGGGACTTTTTCTTATACAGGCACCTCTGACCCTCCACCCCCTGACCCGTTTTTTCACAGTTGCTATCTGGTCATCCTAGAGTGAGATAACCCAGGCTGGAGGGTGAATCAGATTTCAGGGCAGCCCTGTCCAGTGTCATGACCTTCATGTGACGCTCACACACTTGGTAGGTGTGTCACACAGGGCTACATAACAGAGCATCTCCCTTCCCAGTGGCGGCTCCAGGCACCAGTGCAGCAAGTGCGTGCCTGGGGCGGCAAGCCGCAGGGGGGGCCTGCCGGTCGCAGTGAGGGCGGCAGTCAGACTGCGTTTGGTGGCATGCCTGCGGGCGGTCTGCCGGGCCCGCGGCTTCGGCGGCAATTCGGCGGCAGGGACGCTGAAGGCACGGCACTGGCGGACCTCCCGCAGGCATGCCGCCGAATCTGCATGACCAGCGGACCGCCCGCAGGCACGCCGCCGAAAGCCGCCTGACCGCCGTGCTTGGGATGGCAAAAAACATAGAGCCGCCCCTGTCCCTTCCCCAGCACCTGGAAGCCCTGGAGAAAGTGCACCGAGCTCCAAAGCTTCTAACCAGTCCAACTCCAGCCCCGCTCAGTTCCCCTCTGCTAGCAGTTTTCTGGAGGGGGGACTATGTGAGATGAGTTTGGTGAGTCTCAGCTCCAGCTCCCGCATCACAAACTCACCTCCACATTTTGCACTAATGGGGCAGGCTCAGCAGAGAGGCTGAGAACCACAAGGAACATGGGTTGAAATGGCCCTGTGGCCCCTGCCCAAATTAGGGCTAAGGGCCAGCTGGCAAGGCCATGCCTGGGGGAAGCTGGCCCTGTGCGGGCCCTGTACATATGCTGAAGGCTTCGCACACTAGGGCTGCACCAGTGCTAAATCCACAGTTGACTGTTACCTGCAAATTTTCCCATGAAACACTTGACATCAATGTAACACAGAGAGCTGGCCAAAGTCCGGCGTGCAGCTGCGTGCTGCCCCTGTGACTTACGCTGCTGGTTTGCTCAGTGCAGCTGGTGCATTTCTTCCCCCATTCCACAGCCTAGACCGGACCAGGAAGGGGTTGAAAAAATCTCTGCTCCATCTGCTCCCCCCTTGCAGGTTTGTGTGGGAACAGCCACGTGGGTGGGGTGGACTGTTCTATTCTCCCTGCGGCGGGGAAGCAGAGTGGGATTTTCCAAACTGCCTGGACCCATTTCAAGGGCTGCAGCCCAGTAACTGTAGGGATCAGTGCAGAGGGGGAATGAGTGCCAGCAGTGAGCCACGCCCTGGCAATCACTGGGCAGGGCACAGGGGGAGAATAGACTAGAATGGTTAAATCCCAGAGTCCCTGTGTGATGGTGGGCAAGTCACTTAGCAGCCCTGTGCCTCAGTTTCCCCATCAATACAATGGTGGGACAGGCCCTGCCCTGCCGTGGAGGGGTGTGTGAGGATAAATACATTAAAGACCGAGAGGCCCAGCTATTGCAGCACTGGCCACCCAATAGACACCCCCAGGCACTGGCAGTGAGGATTTTGCCTTGGCCACCTGTACCAAGTGTGGTGCAGAATGCAGGGGTTTTGCCTCAGTTTCCCACAAAGATAGTAATCAAAGCAGGAGAGCATGCTTGGGTTTGTTGTGCCAAAGCACAAGCGGTAACTTGAAAAACAAGTTGGGATAGTATGTCTGGAGCCAGGCTTCCTCTCCCCAGCAGGTTGGGAAAGCGGCTCATCACTCTGCCCTGGGGAGAAAGGGCTCCGCAAAGTGTAAAGATCTCCGCAAGCTTGAGCAGAAAGGAAGAAATAGGGCGAGGCTTGAAGATGCTGCTTTGGGGGAGATGGCGGAGCCCCCTGCAAAAGGCACCTGCCCAGGGTTTGTGAAGGGATGGGCTGGTTCCCCGGCTCCTGCAGGAGAAAGTGCAGCGGATCTGTGACGGCTAGTGGGTAGGAGGACTCTGTAGCATGGCAGGGAAGATGCAGGGAGATGTGGATTCCAACTGTGAAGCGGTCAGGGTGCGCAGAGCATCGCACCTCAATGAAGCTTCATGTGCCCCCTCTGCGTAGACACAGAGGCCTGGCCAGGGCCAGAGGTGGGAGTGCTGGATGCCAGGCCTGTGCTTGGACCACTACACCCTACTGCCAGATATTTTGTCCCTTACAATGATTGTTATTTATATGGCCCCGGGGACATGCAGGGTGCTATGGAGACTTCCAAAGGGCACATTCCTGCCCCGATGTATGATTCCTCTCCCAAGAGGGGTAATGCAGCCACTAGGGCGTTTCTGATCCCCTGGGATTAGCCCTTGACCCCCCCTCCTCCCTGTGTATTGAGCTTCCTCCATCCCCAGCGGCAGCTCTCCTGTATCATCACTTGTCGTGGCCATCTGTTCCTCTCCCTGTTGGCAGGAGGCAGCCGCAGTATGTGATGTCTGAGTTTCTCATTCAAGCTGCCAAGATATGATTATGATACCAACTGCCAGGAAAGAGCTCTGCCCTGCTGCAGACCTGGTCAGCAGGCCGAGCTGGGATCTCCTGGGTAGAGAGGATCTCCAAGGTGCTCAGACAGCCCAGGGCGGGGAGGGTGGAGAACCTGAATGGAAGCACACGGCCCAGGTCACTGGATTGCTTCCCATGCAAAAAGCTAGTGGGATCATTAGCATTGAGTTGTCAGGGTTTGCTGGGGGTCAGGGATACATCCCACTGAGATGCCTGCACTTGGGGCTCACAGCACAATAGCACTGGCACAGAGCAGCAAGTCCCTGGCATCTGCTGGGTTTCACTGGCTCTCTCTGTTCTGATTTGGGATATTGTACGGTAGGAGCATCGACCCCCCGAGCTGGATTTGTCTGGGCAGGGAATTCTGGGCCTTGCCACCTTGCTTTGTCTGTAGCCAGGTGGCTGTGGGTTAGGCTTGGCTGTCTGGGGGAGGGGGGAGGAGGCTGCAGAGTGGCCTTTTCTATAGGACAAAGTAATCTGGACTCAGGATTTTGGCCATGTAGGGGCCAGAGACAGGCCAACCTGATCTGTGCTGGGCCTACTGGGAAACCAGCTGGGTGATCCCAAGCCAGAAACCTGCCCAGGTGCTAGGTCGCCGGAGCAGCCAGCCCCTGGCAGGTGGGGAGGGGGAGAAGACCCCTCCCCTGCATCTCTGAACCCTGCCAGGTTTCAGGGCTTGCCAGGAAGTGGGGGCATCGGGCTTAAAGCATGGCCTGCTCTGGAGTGCAACAGCCTGGAAGGAAGCACCCATCCCTGGCAGAGTCAGAGAGTTTTGGGCCAAAAGGGACCCCCAGATCCTCTAGTCTGATCTTCAGTCTGGCACAGGCCACCTACACTGTTCAGCGCTTGTCCACCAAACCCAGCCACCACAGTCCTACGGCCCACTGGAGACTAGACTGGATGCCACAGATAGAGAACAGGCGGCACCGAGGTGCACCAAAGATTTGCCCCTGTCTGGAGTCCAGCCCTGCCTGCCAACCTTGGCTCCAGCCTCCAGGAGCCTGGATCCCCTGAGGATGGCAGGGGCCAGCAGAGCTGAGCTGCTAGGAGAGACCCAGCACAAGGGCCAACATCCCAGTGCCATGAAAGCTCCAGCCATGCAGCAACGTGGCCCTTGCACTGACAAGTCCTTTCTACCAAGCCAAGGCCAGGGTTTATTAGAGGGAGCTGGAAACACCTTCAGGGAGCAGCCATGGTCTCTAAGGCTGTCAGTGCTGCTGGCTCAGAGCGTAGTGTACTTTGAGTGGGGGCACTGCCCCTCTGCTGGATTATTCAGCACCTTTCCCTGTGCAGAGACAGTCTCACACTACTGACTGAGCCCTGCCTGGATAAGCGGCTGCAACTCTCCCTGGGGGAAGCTGCAGGGTATCCCGGGGCGTGGGCACCTTCCCAATTTGACCTTCCTCCGCCCTGGCTGAGACATGACTAACTAAACCCAACATTCCCTGGCACAGTGACAAATGCAGGGACCTGGGGGAGGGGGCCCAGGGCAGCTAGGCAGCCACATGTGCAGCTGGCAGGGCCTGCCCTGGTTAAGTGATTTCAAGTCTAGGTTGTGTATGGGTGGTGCAGATAGTTAGCGATTTAGGGATCTAGGTGGGCAAGCCCTAGAGGAGTGGGGAGAGGGGGGCAGGGGATGGGGCATGGAATGGGGGTGAAAGGGCCAAAGGGGGAAGAACCAGGAAGGTGAGAGCAGGCGAAGGGGCGAAGTGGAGTCAGTAGGAGCTGCCAGACAGACTCTTAGCCCAAGTGCCCCTCCATGCCCGTCTTCTCTCTGGGAAGGGGCCAGGAACAGCTAGTGCAGAAGATCAGGGTCAGCAAACCCCAGGAGAACAAAGGGGCAGAACTGTTGTCTATGAGGAGCGGGAATACTCAATTATCCTCTCTGGGAGTGTCATAAACATACAGCTAAGGGTAGCATAAAACCCCTCTTTACCCTGCAAAGGGTTAATTCCTCTTTTACCTGTAAAGGGTTAAGAAGCTCAAATAATCCGGGTGGCACCTGACCAAAAGGACCAATAAGGGGAGAAGATACTTTCAAATCTGTGCGGGAAGGTTTTGGTCTGTGTCTCTCTGAGCCAGCCAAGAAACCAGGACAGGAAAATTATATCTCCTTAAGCATATCTAAACTAAGCATCTAGTCTGGCAGAAATAGTAAGTAATAGCAAAAAAGAAATGTGTTAAATTACCCTTTGTTTTAGCTTGTGAATTTTCCCTGTGCTAAGAGGAAGGTTTATCCCTGTTTTTGTAACTTTAAGGTTTTGCCTAGAGGGGAAATCCTCTGTGTTCTTGAGTCTTTTGTTATTCTGTAAAGTACTTACCATCCTGATTTTACAGAGGTGATTCTTTTACCTTTTCTTTAATTAAAATTCTTCTTTTAAAAACCTGATTAATTTTTCATTGTTCTTTTTATAAATTAAATTAATGGAGATATCCTATCTCCTAGAACTGGAAGGGACCTTGAAATGTCATTGAGTCCAGCCCCCTGCCTTCACTAGCAGGACCAAGTACTGATTTTGCCCCAGTGGCTCCCTCAAGGATTGAGCTCACAACCCCGGGTTTAGCAGGGCAATGCTCAAACCACTGAGCTATCCCTCCCTTAAGATCCAAGGGTTTGGGTCTGTGTTCACCTGTACCAATTGGTGAGGATATTATTCTCAAGCCTCCCCAGGAAAGGGGGTGTAGGGGCTTGGGGGGATATTTGGGGAAGGTAGGGCTCCAAGTGGCCCTCCCTGAATGTTTGGTTAAATCACTTAGTGGTGGCAGCGATACTAAGGCAAAAATGGAATTTGTGCCTTGGGAAAGTTTTAACCTAAGCTGGTAAAAATAAGCGTAGGGGGTCTTTCATGTGGGTCCCCACATCTGTACCCCAAAGTTCAGAGTGGGGAAAAGAATCCTGATGGGAGGGAGGGAAAATTCTCCATTGTTCTCTGGGGGTCTCCATTGTTTTCAGTGGGGCCAGAACTTTCTCCATTGTTCTCTAGGAGGGAAAGGAGAAGGGAAAATGTCTCCTATGGACTCATCCTCCTCATCATTGAGGGGTCTGCTCATGTCTTGAAGCAAAAGGGGAGGGAGTGACTCAGATCTCCTCTCTCCCTTCTTCTGTGCTGCCCTGGCTGTGGGGCCAGAGTGGAGGGGGAGCAGGGGATCACAGGGGAACAGCAAAGGGCACATGGCTGTTGGGAGGGGGATCAATTGGCATGCTGGCAGCCAGGGCAGGGGGATGCAAGCCGGCTGCAGCACAGGGGAATAGCACAGCTCTGGGCAGGGTGGGCTCCTGGCACCTGCTGTGCATGAGGGGAGAGGAATGCCCTGGAGAACCAGCTGTGTGTGTAAATAAATGCTACTGGGGCACCTGGGGGGCGGGGTGTCTGGCTGGGAGGGGGAGCCCTGGGGGGGACTGACAGAGAAGGGGGTGGGGGATATCTGGCACAGAGGGGGGTCCCCTGGGGGGTGCCCAGTAGAAAGGGGGAGCTTTGGGGGTGGGTCCCCAACAGGGAGGGGTCATGGAGCCATGGGAGTGGGGATCCCCTGTGGGTATTTGGTCGGGGGAGGGGACTGGATGTGCCCTGGGAGGGAGGGGTCCCCTGGGGGGCTCCAGCAGGGAGGGGGATCCTTGGGACAGGGGGTCCCCTGTGGGTGTCTGGTCATAGGGGAGACTGGAGGGTGTCCTGGTGGGGGACCCTGGGAGAGGGGGTCCCCTGTAGGTGTTTGGTCACGGGGGGGACTGGGTGTGCCCTGGGGGGGGTCCAGAAGGGAGGGGGAGCCCTGGGAGAGGGGGTCTCCTGTGGGTGTCTGGTTGTGGGGGAGACTGAGGCTGCCCTGAGGAGGGAGGGAGCAGGAGGGTGCCCGGCAGGAAGGTCCCTGGTGCTGGGGCCTCCCCCCTTTGAGGTGGCCTCTCCCTGGACTGGGAATGGGGCAGGGCTGGGCTCGACTCAGCTCACTAACACGCCTGCAGCTGCCGGGTAAAGCTCCAGCGGCGGCCAATCGTCACTGCAGCCTGTGGCCGGAGGAGGCGCCCTGCCCG
>NW_020664400.1:2250112-2262825 GCF_002925995.2 Terrapene triunguis
TCCATTATCTTCCCTGGCACAGAAGTTAAACTAACTGGTCTGTAGTTGGGATGAGGTTCCACTTAGCATCTCCCATGGCTGCTTCAGCACTAAATTAGCCCACGTTTCTGGCATCTGCTAGCAGAGCTATGTGTAAACTGGACTCTGCATGCTCTTAGCAGAGGGCCAGGGTGAGGGGAGAGATTTGGAACCTGCCCCCCTCTACACCGATTTCTTTCTCTCTCTCTGGGGTTCCATGTTAAAGCCACTTCCCGATCAGAGATGTCTGGAGCCTTCTCATCCCTCAACCTGCTCCCATCCTGATCTTGTAATACACGTTCACCACTTCAGACCAACAGCACATAGGTGATACAGTAAGCCCCACCAAAAAGAAATCCTTTAATATATAGCAATAATGAAACGGGATACACAAAACTAAACAGTCATCAGCACTCAGACACAGGACTCCGGCCTAAGAAATCCGGCCAGGGACAATGGTTTGGTTTTCCCCCGTCAGGCCGCCTCTGGGACCTGTTCTCCACCACACTGAATTCAGCCTTGGTTGGAGAGGGGCGCTGGCTGGGGGTGGAGAGGTGGGGCGGCAGGTTCCAAAACCACAGTGTTTTGGACTGACTCTTTGCTTTGATTTCCGGGGCTGGCTGGGCGTGTTCCCATCCTCGGCAGCCAGACCTGGCTTGGGTGGGACAGACGTTTCGAATGTGAGGGAAGGGGCCCCGCTCTGGCTGAAGCGGCAGTCTTTGTGGTGCGGGTGGTCCCACATGGAATGGTCTATATTACAAACTAGGGAGCATATGCACATTTATACAGAGGACTCTTGCCCTGGGGCTGGGGGACCCCAGAACTAGACACCAGAGCGACCCACTTGCCTTTAAATATATTGGGTTTGTTTCCTTTAGTGTTTCTAAACTATGTACATCGTTGTGCTTGTAGATGACCCATCACCAGATGAAGTCAGTCTGTCAGGGCGTTTGGGGAACTGCCTGGTCTTTCTGATGGAGCCAGGTTCCTTTGCTTCTGCTGCTGCTGCAGTCCCAGGGAAAGGAATGGAAGAGGCTTTCCAGACCCCACCCCACCCCCTTCCACTGCAATTCATCATTGGCCCAACCCCGCTGAGCAGGGAGCGGAGGTGGATCTCCAAGCGTGCTCCTGTGATGTTCTGACATTCCCAGAGATGGCAGGGAGCCAGAGCACATGAGCACTGGGGGCGGGCCTGAAGCCAACTCGGTGCTGTGCCCATCTAGGAGCTGGGATGGGTGGAGATGGCTTCTGGAGGCCTTCAAAGGCAATGCTGTGTCTGCTTCGCCAGGCCCTGGGAGAGAACCTCATACTGGGCTCCATGACTCTCTGCTTTCCTTCAGCACGTGTCCCCAATGGCCTTAGGCTGTGCGGCAATGTACACAGAGGTGCCAGTCTCCATCCTGAACCTCCATGAGCCCAGGCAGAGCTGAGCATCCTAGAGCCAGCAGAGGAAGCCAGCGGGAGGCTGGGTGCCACCAGCCCCATTCCAAGAAGTTGCTTTGCTTTGTTCTTCTCCAGCTGTGGTTTGTAGGACACCTCCAGGGCCAATCAGTGGGGCCAGTACACCCAGCATGTTGGTGACCTGGCACGTTAGCATAGCCCGAGTGCGTCTGTGTCACGGAGGCTCCAGGAACGGTCTGAGAGGGCCATCTCCGTTGCACGGGAAGGATTCCCAGAGCCAGCTGCTCCAGGGTCCCTTTTGTGGGGCAGGTTCTGAGAGTTCAGACAAGGGGGTTATTGTCCAGGCCAAAGTCCTGGGCTGCCTCAGCCCTGGTCCTTGCCCAGTAGAGAGGAGAGGCGCGTGTCTGGGAAGCTGTGGGATGGATGAGTGTGGAGGTGCCTCAGGGCGGAGGCAAGGACGAGGGCATGGAGGGCCTTTGGGCCTGGTGGCTGCGTTCTATCGGGGATGGCTTCAGTTGTTCTCAAACAGGGAGAGCAGGTCGTCGTTGCTGTTGTTGGGGAGATCTGGTGGGCCCAGATAGGAGAGCAGCTCGTCGGGGTTTGTCAGTTCGGGAAGAAGCTAAGGGCAAGAAACAGAACGAAATTACTAGGGCACCCTGGGCCCAGAGAACACCACGCAGGCGGCCCATGGCCAGCAACAACCCGCCCAGCCTCCTGGGGAAAAGCCAGAGCTGAGGGTGCTGCTCTGGACAAGGGGAGAAAGTAAATGGCAGAGCCACAAAAGAACCCAGGAGCCCTGACTCCAGCCCCCAGAACCAACCCCTCAGTGTACGGCCTTCTCCCTGCTGCAAGCAGCACCCAGGAGCCCTGACTCCAGCCCCGACTCTAGAACAGACCCCTAATCTGGTGACCTTTCCTCTCCATAAAGCCAAGCTCCAGGCTATCCCCTCTCCACCCTTGCATTCCCACATGGAGAGATCAGCTTCTGATCAGGCACACCACTAGGCTCCAGAATTTGGGAGCTGCCCTCCAGCCCTCTGTTGGGGCCACACCATGACCTCCTCCTCAGGCTATAAAACATTATCCAGGACGGGACGTTTGGCCTCATCTCACCCAGCCTGGCATATCAGGCGACAGCTGGTGCGAGGGCCCAAGGCTGCCCAGAGAGCTGTGGTGAGCCAGTGTTGCCCAGTTTGCTCTGGGCATGGCAGTTCAATGGATTTCTTCGGCCTGCTTTTGAAAACCCAGCAGGAGTAACTGCTAGCTGAGCACCCATGGAGCAGAGGGGGATGGGCTAGGAAGAGGGGCTGCAGCCTCTAAGTCCCTGACCCACACAAGCCATGTGGAAAGGTTATCTTTTTATGTCAGCCCCCAAAATAGCCAGCAGCTGCAAACTCTCCTGCAGGGAGATCAGGAGCCAGAGGGTGGGGGCAGCATATTCCCCCAGTGCTGGGACCTTCCCCACTAACACCATGGTCCCCATGTCCAGTCACAGCCCCCTGGGAAAACAATGCCAGCTCCCAGCAGAGAGGGGGCAACTTGATCCTCAGCTAGATCCAGCAGCTGATGTGTTTGGCAGTCCCTCCCCGGACAGGGGCAAGGGAGACTCCCAAGCCCCGGGGGCTCCTGGTTCAGAGTGAGCTCAGAGCGAATGTGAACAGTGGCATGTGGTGCTGCAGGGCTGGGGAGAACCGGGTCCCCGCTGGGGCACAGATCTCTGGAGCGATGGCGTGTCTGGGGCAGGCAGAAGCCAAGAGCCGAGCCCTACAGTGCTGCTGAGAGTGCACTAATGAGACACCTGTGCGGCGGGGGAAGGCGACAGGAAATTCCAGCCGCTGCAGATGGTTCTGGGTTCAGCTGGCTGGGCAGAGTGGGATTAGTGCTGGCTGGAGGCCTGAGACAGCGCAGCGCCCACGGGGTGGAAGCCTCGCCAATGCCCGGGGGGTCTCTGAGCAGACATAGGAAGGGGATGCACAAAGGGAACAGCATGAGGAAGCACTGGCTATGGGCATGCCTCCTCTTCCCCCGCCCCTCTAATGCAGCACCAGCCGAGTGGAGCTCAAACCCCTGACCTACTGCCCAGAAGAGTCTGATGGGGGGATGGGATGGGGATCAAGCCTCATTCCCAACCCAAGACCATCTGTGCCCCAGGCCTGAGGCCATAAGTCCTGCAGCCAGGAAGCCTTCGGGGAAGCCGGTGGGAGCCAGACCACGTGGGGAACAAACCATACCCTCCACGGGGGACTGTGTGGCGAAGGCACTCGACTGCACTCCCGGAGGGCATGGCTCAGAGTCTCACACCTCCAGCTGCCCTGTTGCAAGGTGGCGGCAAATCCATCGAGCTAGGGCAGTTCAAGGGGGTCGGCCATGAGGCTGGCTGCATCGCCGCCTCACGTACCGCTGGCTCTGAAACTGACTTGCCTTAAGTGGCGTGGGGGAACTTTGAAGAGCACATGTCCCTGCAGCCCTCCTGCCCTGGGGCAAAGGCCCTGAGCATGTGGGGATTTTCACTTCGATAGCAGGGGGCACTGAGCTGGGCTCTTTGGCACACAAGTTTCTCAGACCCCATACCCAGTGAGCATGGGAGCCGGGTGCCAGTGGGCTCAGCCAGCAATGGGCTCAGGCACTGTTGGCTAATCACAGAACTGGGCTTCAGTCCGGAAGGTCCCCGCAACTAGTGCAGACCGGTGCCTCAGGGCTTCCCCTGCCCTGCTTAGAGACAGAAGACTCAGCGCGGGGGGGAGTGCAGCCCCACACACTAGTCCCGGAGCTGGGCAGGGCACACTCAGGAGGAGTCAGGTTACTTACATCGAGGGAAGGCTCTGGCCCTTCCCCAGCTCCCGGCATGCCCGGCTGCCCCACCATCCCAGGCCCAGGGTTAAAGGCAAGATCCCCTGCATGTGCTGGACCCCCGGATCCCGCCTGCCCAATGGGCTGCCGGGACTGTGGGGGGGGAGGGTTCCGATGATGGAGCTGCTGTCCCGACTGGCCACTGAGGTTGGGGTTATGAAGCCCCTGCTGCACAGGATTGTGGGATGGATCCATCCTGCCAGATGGAGGCATCTGAGAGAGAGGAAGAAAATCTGGCGATGAGAAACCATTCTCTGAGGTGTGGAGTGGCCAGGCCTGAAGCAGGACCCCAGCGTCACACCCAGGGCCATACCGACACCCAGCATACACGCCTCCCCCCTTAACACCCCCACAAACATGCCACTGACATGCACCCTGCCCCACACTCCCCTCACAACCACCCGTGGCTCTCATGGAGCCTGGTATTTTACAGCTGATGTGAACAGGCAGAATGGTGCCCCTGCATTCCCACCTTCCCGAAGAGCCTGCCACACTGCCCACTGTGGGGTGCGGGCTGCGGCGAAGCGAGGTGCGCTCTCACTCACCCACTTCTGGAGATTGGGCCCTGGTTCTGGCTCTCCTGCACCAGATAGCAAATAACCACGCCTGCTTCAGAAACCCACCGATCAAAGGACAGGATGCTATTGGGCAAGGCAACATGCTGCCAAGCAGCCCGGGCATATCCAGTGAACCAGCTGTGAGCTGGCACAAACACTAGTGAGGAAGCGCAGCGTCCTGCCAGCTCCACTGCTCAAGGGCCTGGGAGGAACAGCTCCCACAGACAGAGGTGGGATCACCCCAGCGACAGGGAGAGCACTCCCCTCCCACACACACACAGCCCCTGCCCCCTCCAGGGAAGCCCAGCTGACCTGTCCGGTGATGGAGGGAGCCGGTGGCTTTTCGGGGGTCAGGAGGCTGCTGGGAATGTCCGATTGGTAGGAGATGGGGGGAGGCCCTGGAGTGAATTCGTTTAATGTCGGGGTGCCGGGGTTTGTGGGAGGGAACGAGTCCGGGAAACTGCCGGGGCCGGAGAAGCTGGAACCTGCAAAAGGAAACCCTGTCAGAGCAGAACCAGGTGTGCCAGGGTGGGGCGGGGCGCTCTGAAGCAGGACACCCATGGGCAGTTCCCTGGGAATCCCATCATGAGCTGCTGGGCACACTCAGCTCCAGGGCAACTCCCTGCACTTCATCCAGCAGCAGGGTCCTCTTGGCCACCCTGCCCTGCCTGCTCCCCCAAAAGGAAGCCAGTGGAGACCTCGTCTTTGTTCCTTCCCTCTGGTCAGAGGCCCCCGTTCCTGATGCCTAGCCCATCCCTCCACCCAAAGGCCCCATTCCCTGCTCCCTTGCCTGCCCCCCTACCTGAAGGCCCCATTCCCTGCCCCCCAACTTGAAGGCCCCATTCCGTGCCCCCTTGCCTGCCCCCCCACCTGAAGGCCCCATTCCTTGCCCCCTTGCCCGTCCCCCTCCCCAACCTGAGACCCTCTCTCCCCTTCCCCCCAGCCCAGAGGCCCAGTCCCCCCCCGCCCAGTCCCCCACTCTGGCTGCTGTAGTCGCTGGCACTGCCGCTGGTGGGCGGGGGCTGCAGGGGCGTGAATGGTGAGGAGCCGGGGCCCAGGGCGGCGATCATCTCCATGACATTGGGCATCACCATGTGAGTGGGGCTCATGGTCCGGCAGCGCTTCAGCACAGGGCCGTCCTGCTCCTCCTTGATGTGAATGTCGGGCTTGATGGGTACTGGCTTCCAGCTGCACGTGGGGTCGATGGTGATCTCCTCATAGTCGGAGCTGGGTGGGCACAGAGGGGCAGGTCAGGGCGGACAGAGCTCACATACCTGCGGGGACCGCCAGGGTCCCTGACATCAGCCAGCCTGGGGCAACTGGGCTACGGCTGCAGCAGCCCTGTGCGTGGCAGCTTTCCAAGAGGGGTGAGGAAGGAGCATGGGGGGCTGCATCCTGGCAAAGCCCTCCAGAGACCCGTCGCCTGTGCTGGGAGCTGCGCTAGCCCCTGCTCTGGAGCCGGCCTCTCCCTTCCTGGGGGTGGGCCGGACCTGTTCCCTGAAGTCCCTGGGTTTAGCTGGGCAGAGGAGTCAGCAGAGCAGGGCTGTCATGATGAGGGCTGTGGAGAGATGGGGTGTGGGAGCAGGGCCGGCAGGGGGCTCTGTACAAGGGGCGGCTGCAGGCAGGGCCCAGCCTTCCCAGCCTCTAGTGCTGGTCTGTCCTGTTAGTCATGCGGAGGGGCCAGCTCAAGAGCTGCAGGGACTGGAGCCCTCTGTCAAGGTGCAGCCTTCCCCCCAGTCTGCCCCAGGCTGTGCTGGAGGGACCCCTCTGGCGGTGGAAGGGGAGGGGTGTCCAGCGCTCTCTGCTGAGGCTGCTAAGATGGGACTTTTAGCTGGACACACCCAGCCACTGCCTGAACCCTGCACTGGGCTCTGGGGACAGGCACAGCCCAGCACTCAGCTCAGTCTTGTTCTGGGGTCCCCTGGGAAAACATATTGTTCCCCCCTCCCACTAAGCAGGGGTCTCTGGAGAGCACTGCAAGGTGCTCTGTCTCACAAGGCACAGCTCTCCCATCCCTTGGGCTCCCTCCCAGAGCTGTCCATTCCCCAGGAGCCCCTACCGACCCCACCCAAGTCATGTGCTGCCCGGACGTCCCTCCACCGCACACAGGGATTCCCTCTTCAGCCCCTCCGCCATCTGCCCTCTCCTGGGCGTGGGGGACGGGGACGGGGGGGGGGGAGGGTAGGGGGCAGGTCAGGGGTCTCCAGAGCAAATCCCCTAATCGGCCTGGCTTTTTGGGGGCAGGTTGTGCCCCCCAGATAGACACTAACTCCACCAGCTCTCTCTCTCTCTGGCACACATCTGCCCTCTGGTGGCGAGAGGGAAACACAACAGTGCAGCATAGTGCGGGAACTCAAGCAGGGCACTTACTTCTGAATGTAGATCAGGATCCCCAGCATGTACTGATCCACCTCTAGTCCTTCCAGCAGGGCTGTTTTACTGAGGACAAGACAAGGGAGGGGTCTGAGAACGGAGCCCAGTCACACCATTCAGCTCCTCGTAGGAGCTGGGGACTCAAATCCAAAACAGCATCCACAGCCAGAGGAACCTAGTGCTGCTCCCCTCCCCCCACAAACCCCCTGGGCCCTGAGAGTGGGTCATAAAGCACTGTACAAAGGTGGGTTGGTATCTTTATCCTCGTTATACAGAGGGGGAAACTGAAGCATAGAAAGGGCAAGTCCCAGGTCACCCAGCAGCAGAGCTGCGGATAGGACCCAGTTCTCCAGCTTCTCAGCCCCCTGCTCTGAGCACTAGACTCTGCTACACTGATGCCGCTCTCCCCTGCCCCGTGACAGCAGTTCAGCCAGAGTGTAAGGGGGTGGGGAGTGGGGGGGGGGTCAGTCTGGGCTGCCCACTCCACAGAGCACGACCACTCACTTGCAAACAGGACACCGCCACGTTCCCCTCTCGCAGTTCAGCTGCAGGTAGGACTCCAAGTCGAAGCACTGAGCAGGGAGAGAAAGTGAGACAAGCAGTCACCCTGGGGTCAGGGGGGGGAGAAGGCAGCAAAGTGCTGCCTCCAGGTGGCAGGGAGAGAGACAGCCCAGGCACTGGGCTAGCAGCCTAGCCTTACAATGTCCCCAGTGAGGGGTCTCCCACCCCTTCCCTGGAAAGACTCTTCTGCCGCCTGAGAGATCTCACTGCCATTCTGTCCCTTTTCCACTAGTCAGAGCCCTTTATTTCTGGTCCTCTCAGCATGTGCCTGAGCCCAGATGCCTGGCGGGGAGCACAAGCAGTGTGGGGGTGGGGGGGTCTCACCTGTATGTGCCTGCAGTCATGCCCTCGGGCAGGGAGCTGGATTCTCCGGAAGGTGATGGGACACTTCAGCGACACCTTGATAGCTGTCTGCTCCACGCCGTCCTCCCCATTGGGACCCGGAGTCCCTGGGATCGTCCCGCTGCTGAAGTTTCGCTTTACTAGGTATTGAGAGGGAAAGGCCATTGAGAACAGCACCGTCACTTCCTGGGGAGCTGGGCTCAGACAGAGGGAGGTTCCAGGCCTGTGGAGCCAGCCTGCCAGGAAGCTGCACAGCCCCTCACTCCAACCCCTTAGGGAGACTTGCTTCACATGGCAGGGCTGGGAGGGGAGACCAGCAGGGGGCTAGTTAGAGTGGGGGGGCTTGTGCAGAGTTAACAAGCAGTGCTGGGACCAGGCCTTGCTGCCCTTATGGGTCAGCTGGTGGCAACTCAGGCTGGGGGGGGGTGTAAGTGCTGGTCACCACTAGGGTGCCCCCTGGTGCTCAAAGGCATGCATGCCACCCCTGGCACAAGGAATTGGAATGTCAAGGGTCAGACGCCCAGATGTGTATGAACTGCACTAGCCCATTGCGATGGGCACCTGAGCCAGCAGGAGGGGAGAGCCCTTAGGAACACACCAGCTGGGCTTGGATGGGGGAGCACTGACTGGTGCCCTAATTATTAACTCCTTGCCCTCCTCTTTGCCTTTCACCCGAGGATCTCCAAGCTCCTTAGTCACTAATTGACTGTGTGGCAGCTCAGTATCATTATCTCCATTTAACAGCTGGGGAAACTGAGGCACAGAGGAGGGCAGGGGCATACCCAAGGTGAGAACCCAGGAGTCCTGACTCCCAGTCCCTTTCTCTAACTATAAGCCCACAAAGACAGAACCCAGTGCTGCTTGGAGTTCCTCCTTCCAGCTCCCATCCACAGCAGCTCCACCAGCAGCACTGCCCACAGGGCTAAGGCCTCCAAGCTCATGACACGTCAAAGGAGCCATCTTGCGGCCCAACGGGGGCACTCACTTTTGGTGATGCAGTGCTCGGCTGGTAGCAGGCGCTTCTTTATCAACCCTTGCAGCACTGACCGAACAGAGGGCCGGTGCACCAGTTGCAGAACAAAGAGGTGAGACTGCAAAGAGGAAGGGAGAGAGGTTAGCTGGGCCGGGAGAGGGTGAGCATTTGTGCGTGTGCACAAATCAGACCAGCGTTGCCATGCCTCTCCCCTGGTGTCCCCAGGCTTCCATATCCACATCTATTGATTGCACCGGTAGATCCCCAGGGCTCTGCACAAGAATCCCAGCCAACAGGCTCCACTGAACTGTCTCGTTGAGCCTTCTAGTGTGTCTGGAGTCCCTGGCCCTTTTAAATGGCCACCCACACTCCTAATGACATGGCTATAGACTGTGTCCAGTATACGTGGTCAGGGCCACCCTGCATCTCATCCCCAAAGGCTGAGCAGAGCTTTCCCAGCTACCCGGAGGCTGAACCCAAAGCCCCTTCTAGGGGGACATTATGGGTGGCAGCAGTAGTGCCACCTAGGATTAAGGTTGCTCGACACTTCCCATTCTAAGACCCCTTTTTTAGCTATTTATAACTTTGCCAAATGTTAACTGCTCAGGCTGAACTTTTCCACACCGAGAGTCTGCTTCAGGCTGCATTTTCTGGGCCAGTTTCAGTGAAAAGGGCTCAGCTGTTTCCAAGACCAAGACTAGGGAATAACACCTCGTTTTGCCCATGGTCAAAAAACTCTTGCAAGCATTTCGCTGAGAAGCTCTAGCACCCCCACGCTTTGGGGCGGGGGTTAAAACGTGACAAGGGGTTGCCCTCTGGTATAAGCAAAGTGCACAGGCAACCTACATAGAGGAATTTCCTAGCTTTTGACTACTTGACTTTTCAACCTTAATGTTCTTTTCACACGAGGTGTGGGGTTTTTTGGTGTTGGGTTTTTTCTGGTTTTGTGTTTTTTACTGTAATATGCCATTGGAACATCCGACCAAGGGCTGGGATGAATTCTCCATCACCGGCAAGGTTTCAATCACGATTGGCTGTTCTGCTAAAAGATCTGCTCTAGTTCAAACAGGAATTAATTCAGGGCAGTCCTATGGCCTGTGTTATGCCAGAGGTCAGCCTAAATAATCCGAGTGGTCCCTTCTGGTTCAATAAACTGTGAATTTAGGTTCTCTCTCATAGTCTGCTCCAGGGAACACAGAAATCCAGTTCTGGTTCTTCCCCTCCCTCCCAGAGTCCAGGCTGTGACTTCTGGAATACCTGCCCCAGAGGTCAATCCACCTACCCCAGGATGCGCTGTATCTCCAGCGGATGGGGCTGCCATGCTGCTGGTCTAGCCGAACTTGGTTAGTCAGGGCTAGATTTTCTGTTGGGGGGGTGGTGCATGCTGGGAGTAAGGAATCAATTGGGAACCATCCCAACCATTAATAATCTTTTGCCCTTCTATGGTGCCTTTAAATGGTGGAGCTCAACATGCTTTAACTAAGCAAGCCTGGAAGGTAAGTTTAATGTGCACATGGCTTAGGCCACACTCCTTCCCAGAGCTAGGAACAGAACTAAGGAGTGAGTTCCCATCTCTAACCATTACTCCACCCTCCCTACTAACGCCAGAGCTCCAGCTCAGGACTCCTGGATCTCACTGCTCTGCTCTAACCAGCAGACCACGCTGTCTCCAATAGGTGAAGGTACGGGTGCCCCTCTGGGATGCTGCTGGATGGAGCATGTGGATGCTGTGAGATACAGGTGCCCTTGGGAGGCCATGCCCACATCTCCTGGCCTGGCAGAGATGGTGTGTGGTGTCTGGCCTCTGACTGGCCGTGGTCAGGAAATGGGTTTTTATTCCCATGAAAAATCTTGGGTTTTCGTAAAAAAAATGAAAACTAAAATATTTCAATTTGGTAATGCTGCTGTGGTGCCTCATAGGAGTTGTAGTTCAGGTGCCTCATGCTCTCATTCTCTATGGGCTGGACTTCAGTTTCTCCTCCTGATGAAGGCAGGTGGTGGTATCATGGGAGTCCCTGGCTGTGGTGCATCATGGGAAAGCGAGTCTGGCTCGGGAACCTGGCCCTTAGAGTAGAATGTTGCATAAGAGGAAAATGAACTACAACTCCCATGAGGTGTGGCAGCAGCATTGTCGAATGGAAACATTCAGCATTTGTTTCTTTGATGAAAAATCAAAAATGGAACCAGGCGATAGACCAGAGCAGATCTTTTAGCAAAACATCCAACCTTAATTTAAAAAATGTCAGTGATGGAGAATCCACCATGAGCCTTGGGAAATTGTTCCATTGGTTAATTACTCTCACTGGTAAAAATTTACACCTTATTTCCAGTCTGAATTTGTCTAGCTTCAACTTCCAGCCAGAGGATCATGTTAGACCTTTCACTGCTAGACTGAGGAGCCCATTATTAAATATTTGTTCCCCACGTAGGTACTGACAGAGTGTGATGAAGTCACCTGTTAGCCTTTTCGTTGTTGTTGAGCTAAACAGACTGAGCTCTGTGAGTCTCTCACACTCAGGCACGTTTTCTAATCCTTTAATCATTCTTGTGGCTCTTCTCTGCCCCCTCTCTAATTTATCAACACCTGAATTGTGGGCACCAGAACTGGACACAGGATTCTAGCAGCGGTCGCACCAGTGCCAAATGAGCAGGACTGGGCCCACGGTGTGATGTAACTTTACAACAAGC
This sequence comes from Terrapene triunguis, assembly GCF_002925995.2. Taxonomy (NCBI): domain Eukaryota; kingdom Metazoa; phylum Chordata; order Testudines; family Emydidae; genus Terrapene; species Terrapene triunguis. The sequence goes on from NW_020664400.1 coordinate 2,261,876, forward strand.
ATGTGTGCACACATATACACACACACATGCTTGTGTGCATCTGGCAGGGTCTGCGAGCTTGTCAGTCCGTGCATGTACTCGAATCTGGGCAGGCAGGGGAGTGCAGGTCACTTACACAGCAGCAGGCGGTGACGGTTATCTGGATGGTGTTCCTCCCAGGCTGGCACACCTGCTTCAGGTAGAGGGGCTTGTGAGAAGTCTTGTTGTCTCCCCGCTCGATAGTCAGGGGCGTGGCATTGACGCTGACCTGGACTGAGGCCGGCCAGTTAGTGTTCATCTGTCGGTCCTCGTGGTGGTAGCATTTGAACTGGAGCTCCAGGTCAGGCCTTGGGCAGGAGGAAAGCTAGCTGAGTGACCCCAGAGAGTTCTTTGGACGGGCTGAGGGTGGCGTAGAGGGAGATAGGCTAGGAGCCTGTGGAACAGGGACTCAGGGTAGCTCCAGGGCCAGGGGCGGGGCATCGGCCAGGTTCTCTCCATTGCCAGAGAGAAGGCAGACGGGATGGGGTTGTGACTCAGCGGTGAGGATCCTAGCTATGAAGGGGCCAGAGGGCAGTGCCTTGGGGTGGAGGGACCAGAGGGTGATGGTTGGACTGGGGCATGGGCAAAGGAGCAGATGCAGCTGTGGGGAGGCCTGCCCCTAGGGCGATGCCAAAGCTGCTGCACAGCCAGGAGGGCCAGGCACCATCCTGGTGCCAGGACTGCCCCGGTGCTGGGCCAGGCTGCATCTCCACCAGCAGGCGTGAGAGCGGCCAGGCCAGTGTGACGATGACCCAGAGTCGTAACAAGGAATTTTTGCACCTGAGGCAAAGTCCGGCTTCAGGCAATTCGGCGGCAGGTCCCTCTTGGAGGGAAGGACCTGCCACCGAATTGCCGCTGCCGCCGAATTGCCGCCAAAGAAGCGGCGGTGGTAGAGCTGCTGCTGAAGCGCCGCCGATCGTGTTTTTTTTTTT
>NW_020664400.1:2262925-2268518 GCF_002925995.2 Terrapene triunguis
ATGACCCCAGTGGGATGGGGGGGGGCCCCTGCCGGCGCTAGGGGTGAGGGGGGCTGCGAGCGGAGCCAGGGGGGAGGCCTCACCTCAGCATCAGCGTCTTGTAGACAGAGTCACGGAGCTGGAAGACGTGGTTGCTGACGGCCAGGTTGTGCTGGAGGCGGAAGGGCTCCAGGACCACCCCGTCCCGCACAGGGAAGGTCAGGCGCAGCTCCTCGCACGGGTTGCCTGCGGTGGGGGGAGGAGGGCTCAGGCTGGGGGTGGGCCAGCGGTGCAGGGCCATGGGCACCGGCAGGCACCGCACCCGCAGCACCACAGGCACCAGCTGCAGGGGGCGCCAGGCCATGGGGCCGGCCTGGAGCCCCCTGCCCCTTCCTCCCCTCCCAAACATGATCAGGGGGCAGCGTCCTGTCCTCCCCTCTTTGGGTGGAGCCCCAGATGCCCCTCCCCCTCTGCTAGCTCCTCCCCCGACCTGATTCCACGTCCCCAACTGCCATGGAACCCCCAGTCCCCCAACGTTCCATCTGCCCCTTTAGGGGCCGTGCCCCCCAAATTCCATCCCGGCTCAGAGAGACAGACCCCTGTGCTGTTCCCCCTTGCCCTGTGGGCCGGGAGCCGCCATGCCCACGTCTAGCGAGGCCGCGGAGCAGCCAGGGTCTCAGCCCAGGAGCTGCTGCGTTTCCCTCTGCTCTGGATTCATCCCCCCCCCTCCACGCTCTCTGCAGCACCCATGGGTGATGGGCCCGGGTGGCCCAGCTGGTGGGGAAGGTGCTCCTCTGCTTCCGGCGCCCAGGCTGGATCCCAAAGTCCTGCAGATGGGACTCACCCGAAGGCGACGGGTGCAGGGAGCTGATGCTGGGCTTGATGTCTGTCAGGAAGGGAGACTTGACGTCCTGCCCTGGGGACATGTATGGCGGGATGGTGCTTCCGGGCGTCATGGGCGGTGTGGGGTTCCCGGGCAGCGGGGAGCTGGGGTAGCCAGGCATAGACCGGCCAGGCTGCAGGGAGACAAACACACCGTGGCCGTCAGAGCAAGCCCCACACGGCCTTTGGGGGAACCCGACCTTTAGCACAGGGGGCGCATCCCCTTAGGGACTAGGAGGGGAACAGGAGATATGGGGAAAGCGGGAGGGAGGTATAGGTAGGGGGCCTGCTCCTCTGGGCAGAGATGCCAAGGAAAGAGGGAGGCTGGGAGACCCCTGGAGAGCAGGGAGAGCTACCGGTGCCTCTAGAATTTACTTGGCATGCCCATGAGCAACCTGCCAGATGAGCCAGGGGACTCGGGGTTGGAACAAGCACGCCCCTGGGGCAGCACTGGGTGGTAGCACCTGGGGGGCAGAGTGGGCGGAGTTCCGGGGGACAGGACTGGCGGGATGCTGCAGAGCAGGTGCAATACTGGCGGGCAGAGCAGGTGTAGTAGAGTGGACACAGTACTGGGAATGCAATGCTGGGGGACAGAGGGGATGCAGGACTGGCAGGTAGCACCATAGGGGCAGAGAGGACACCATACTAGGGTGGTAGAACCCGGGGGGCCCAGCGAGCATAGTACTGGGAAGCAGTACTGGGGTTGAGGTGCAGAGCAGGTGCAGTAATGGGGCAGTACCAGGGGAGGCAGAGCGGACACAGGAACAGGGGGCAGTACTGGGTGCAGAGCAGGCCTGGCTGCCCCTTAGGTCCCAGAGCAGGGAGGTGCCAGGGCTGGCCCTCGGTGTGGTGACTCACCCCGTTCATGGAGGCCTGGCTGTAGCTGGTGAAGCTGGCATTCTGCCCATTGAACTGGTCAGTTGGCTGGGAAGAAGATGACCCCAAGGCACAACTTTAGAGGAGCATCCCAGTCCTCAGATTTCAGCCCACCCCAGACCCGCTAGACTGGCCTCCTCACCCCATCCTGGGGGGGGCCTCATCTCAGGGTGTAGGCAGCAAGATGGGTCAGGGGTACAGGCAGGAGCCATGGGGTGCGGGAGAGGATGGTCTTGGGGCTAAAGCTTGAGCCTGGGAACCAGGACTCCTGGGTTCTTTTCCCAATTCTGCCTTGCTGACTGACCCCAGAAAAGCTCATTGGGCCCTCTCTACAATGGGGTTCAGCTGTGGGAGACAGAGGGTTAACTCCCCAGAAGCTCCTGGAGCAGGGGGCACTGGAGCAATTGGGGGTGAGGGGCAACTTTAAGACAATGTGCTCCTCCCAGTAGAGGCTGCCGTATCCTACCCCGTACAATGCCCCCCAACACCCTCCCCCCATATAGTCTCTGCAGCGTTACTCTGACAGTTAGGTACCTTGTAGTATGGTCCGGTGGAGCCAGAGGCGGAGAGGTACTGGCCCATTCCTTGCTGCATGGGCATCCTGTGGCCAGGATATGAAGGGGATGGGGCAGATGGCTGGGGTGCGCTGGGGGCATACTGGGCAGCTTGGGTTGGGTACTGGGCCCCCTGAATGTACTGCTGCCCAGGGTAACCCTGAGAGGGAGAGAGAAGATGGCATCACAGCCCTGAAAGCACGAAGAGCGGAACCCCCCATGCAGCCACCTCTGGGAGGCCAGCACAGAGGTGATGCATCGCTCACTGCCCAGCAGTGCTGAGCAAGACTCCAGAAGAGCCATGCCCAGTAATCATCTGAGTCACCCCAGTCAGGCTTGAAGCTGAGAGCTAGGAGCCTCGCTGAAAATGCTGCCGCCCCCAGCACCACTGAGTGCCTCCACCCTGGGGGCTGGAGTTTGTGGGGCCTGCAGTAGTTCCCTCCCCTCTAGCCCCGGGGAACTCTTGGCTTATCACTTTTGGCAAGCTCAGGGTTACAGCTGGGCATCAGGTCTCTCCTGAGGGGACAGAAGAGGTTCCAGAGCTGCAGGGCTCCCAGCCTCCCCAGGCAGGAGCCAGGCCCAGGACCCCCTCCTTGGGCAGCGGCAGGCTGGGTCCCAGCATGAGGGGTCACTCTGGGCTGTTTAATTGCAATGGGACACAAATCCCCTGCCCACTGGTCATGTAGGCCTCATCCCTGCTTCGTACTCACGTCACTGGAATACGCCCTCTTGACCCCCTGCCGGGGGATCTGCTGGCTCTGTGGGGGCCCGGGGTACCCATGCTGGGGCAGCCTCTGTCCTCCATACAAGGGGGTCATGCCAGGGGCCCTGGCGGGGTTCATGCTCATGGGAGACATTGCTGAAGGGCCCATCACGCCCCCCATGCTGGCAGGGTTCATCCCAGCTGGCACAGTGGGTCCACGGGGGCCCGAGTGAGGCAGGAACTGGCTGTTAAATGGCTGCCCGGCCCCCATCTGGAGAAATAAGTAGAGAGATCAGAACCACTCGGAAAGGAAACAAAGCACATGGGGCACTGCAACAATTCCTGGTTCACACCCTAGCACTCAGCACTGCCAAGGTGTCCAGCACCAAACCCTATCACTGACCCCCCGACACCCATCACTGACCCCCGCACATCCAGCACCCATCACTGAAACACCTCCCTGCACCCATCACTGCCCCCCCCCCAATCCAGCCACATCACTGACCCCGCCACACCCAACCCCATCACGGACCCCCCCACACATACACCCGTCACTGACCCCCTCCACACCCAGCACTGAACCCCCTCACACCACCAACCCCATCACTGACTCCCCACATACACCCATCACTGAACACCCCTACATCCAACCCCATCACTGACCCCCCACATACACCCAGCACTGAACCTCCCCACACCCCAACCCCATCACTGACCCCCCACATGCACCCAGCACTGAACCCCCCCCCACACCCCAACCCCATCACTGACCCCCACATACACCCAGCACTGAACCCCCCCACACCCCAACCCCATCACTGACCCCCCACATACACCCATCACTGAACCCCCCCCACATCCAACCCCATCACTGACCCCCACACACACCGCCAACCCCATGACTGATCCCCACATCCACCCAGCACCCATCATTGAACCCCTCCACACGCATCCCATCACGGAACCCCCCATACACTCCCAGCACCGATCACTGACCCCACCCACATATAACCCCATCACTGAGCCCCCACAGTACGGGGAGATTTTGGCAAACCCAGTAAAGTGCCCAGATCACTAGTGCTTATTGCTAAAAGCAGCCAAGTCAGCAGGCCGTAAAATGGCCATGCAGCAGCCATAACATAACCAAGGCAGGAGGGGAGGGGGTTTTGGGTGCCACAGAAAGGGCAGCTTGACCCCGCATCCTTCCTGATAAGAATTGTGTTGAAATTGCTGATATATGCATTTTAGAAAAATAGGAAACTTGTCTATATGTGCCCTCAGGAATGTGTCTGTCAGGGCCTCAAGGCGTGCAAACTCTGGAAAAAACCACAACTGGTTAATGGATGATCAGAAGGAAACCTTTTGCTTGACCTTTGAAACTGCTTGCTTAATAAGTTTTCTTTAACTGACATGTCATTGTATTATTAATGTATAAATAAGGGGAAAAAGTTTGAGGTAGTTGGACTCCTCAGGAGGGGCTCTTCAGGGACTCTCCCTCTGGACACATCTTGCGGTCCCCACCGGCAGACGGAAGATTTGGCCAACGGAAGGCTGCTGCTGTGCCATTCGAGAGCCACACTCAGCTCCGGTAATTATTGAGGGTTGGGGGTGTTTTACTAACCTGTTGCAGACGTGTGTAAGTGCTTGAGACTAAGTAAAGTTTAGCTTTAAGTGAAAGCACTCGTGTTGTCCTGTTTGTGCCAGCCATCTATCGGTCGGACGGCCGTGTCTCCCCTGATTTATTTCCTGACACCACCTCGCACAGGGTAAAAGTTACCAAGAGCTTTGGGTTGAAAGAACCTCGGGTAACACACGCACCCATCACTGAACCCCCGCATCCAATCCCATCACTTACCCCCCACATACACCCATCACTGACCCCCTCCATACCCACCACCCATCACTGAACCCCACCAAACCCAAACCCATCACTGACCCCCACCATGCACCCATCACTGAACCCCCCACATCCATCACTGAACCCCCGACACCCAACCCCATCACTGACCCCCCACATACACTCGTCACTGACCCCCCCCACGCACCCATCACTGACCCCTGCATGCACCCATCACTGAACCCCCACAACAAACCACATCCCTGACCCCCCACATACACCCATCACTGACTCCCTCTACACTCAGCACCCATCATTGAACCCCCACATACCCAACCCATCACTGACCCCACCACGCACACATCACTGACCCTGCCACCCCAACCCCATCACGGAATCCCCACATACACTCAGCACCTATCATTGAACCCCCCCACAACCAACCCCATCACTGACACCCCCACACACTGCCAATGCCATCACTGACCTCCACACGCACTCTTCTCTGATCCCTCCACACCGACCCCATCACCGACCCCCCCCCTGCACCCATCACTGAACCGCCCCAGAACCAACCCCATCACTGACACCCACACACTGCCAATGCCATCACTGAACCCCCCACGCACCCTTCTCTGATCCCCCCACACCAACCCCCCCACGCACCCATCACTGATCCCCCACATCCAACCCCATCACTGACCCCTCCACGCAACCCCACACACATCTCCAACCCTATCACTGACCCTCCACATACACCCA
>NW_020664400.1:2268618-2285408 GCF_002925995.2 Terrapene triunguis
CCCCCCCACGCACCCATCACTAACCCCTCCCCAAATACACCCATCACTGACCCCACCCACATATAACCACATCACTGAACCCTCCCAACCGAAACCCGTCACTGAGCCCCCATGCACCCATCACTGACCCCCCAACATCCAACCCCATCACTGACCCCCCAATATACCCATCACTTAACCCCCCCGCACCCATTACTGACCCCCCACACCCCAACCCCATCACTGAACCCCCACATAGACTCAGCACTCATCACTCACCCCCCCACACATGCACCCAGCACCCAACTCCCATCACTGACCCCCCCACCCCATGGACATCACCTACCCCACCCCACACATACCTACCACTGCCAGAGCACCCATCTCCCCTCCTACACATCTATTAGTGCTGGGTTTCCCACCAACCCCAACACCCTGCTTCTCCGCTGGGGCACCCAGCACAACCTAGCACCTATCACCGCTGGGCCCCCAGAACGCCAACACTGCTCCTGTCGACGCTGAGGCACCTGTGCACCATCCCCAGCCCGTACCCACCACCGGGGCTCCTGGGCCCCAGAGTTACGCCGACACCCCATTTAATACTACAGCCTAGTGCCCCCAGCCTGCTAGCAGCTGGCTGGCCGAGGGGGCACATCTCTTACCGCTCCGTACTGGCTCAGCTCCTGACTCTGTTTCTCCTGCAGGGCAGCCACTGTGGCCGTGGCCGTGGCCGTGGCTGTGGCAGCTGCTGCGGCCACAGCGGCTGCAGCAGCCGCCTGGGTGAAGTCGGCTGGGGGCCGGCCCGTGTGCGAAGGGAGGCCCATGCCGCCGGGGCCATTGGGGCTGCCTGCATAACTAGAAAAAGGGGGGGGGAAGTCACAGGGCCGTTTCTGCAAAGGGCTGTGGGACTCCCCCCATTGAAGGCCGTAATGGCGTTTCCTTCCCCCCACCCCCCATCTCCCAGAAGGAGCCTCCATCCCATCCCAAGACTGGGCTCCCCAGTGCCATCAATGATGGTGGGAGGATGGGGATGGCTCTTTATCTGGCCAGCAGGGGGAGCACAGCACCGCAGTTTGTGTGGGCATGGGGTGTTTGAGGGCTTATTAGAGAGAATAGCTCCATTCTCCCATTACACCAGGGCTGCCCATGACCCTGAGAAGCCATCGTGCTCAGGAGAGCACTCCCACCACACAGAGACTGGGCATGACACCATCTGAGCCATGCCAAGGCCTCCCCCTTACCTAGTGGTGAAGCCCGGCCCCCCGGGGTACGTGCTACGGCCGTACATCCCCTGCTGCACGTAGCCCTTGCCGGTGGCCCCCTCTGGGAAAGGCTGCTGTCCCATAAACTGAGGCGAGTTCATTCCAGAGCCGCTGCCAGCCATGCCGGGCATCATGGGGTTTCCAGAGGCGTTTCCCCCAGGGCCCATGGGGTTTCCAAAAACCTGCACAGGACAGATCCCAAGAGAAGTGGTGTGAGGGGGTGAGAGAGGCAGCACCCAGCCCCGGGAGCCCCTCACCACACCCCCTTAGCCAAGGGGCTGCAGCCCAAGCCCCAGCAGTGTGCCTGGAGTGGGGGAAGGAAAGAGGGGGATGGAGGGATGAGGGGGGCTGGTGGAGGAACACGTGTGGGCACAGAGTTAGCAAGGGGCGGTGTTTGTGGGGAACTGATGGAGTGGGGGTGGTGTGTGGGGGGAGATGAGTTGGCAGAGGCAGAACGTGAGGGGCTGGGGTTGGAGGGATGGGAGCTGGGATGGGACATATGTGGGGGGCTGGTGTGGCAGGGACAAAGGGTGGGGAGAAGGGATTGGCAGAGGGGCAGGAGGTGGGTACGGGTCCCAGGACAGGTCTCAGGGACGCTTTCCCCTTGGCAATGTTTTAGGGGCTCCCAAAAACACCGCAGCTCTGGGCAGCTCTCTAGACCTTGCCCTTGCCACGCCCAGGGGACCCCCAGCTGTGTCCCCGTGACTTGGAGAGGTGGCCGCGGGTACCTGGCTCTGGGACGTGTTGTTGCTGACGCCCCACACGGTGGTTACCACGGAGAGAGATCCTGCAGGCTGATTGGTGCTCTGTTGCCAAGGAACTGACTCGTATGCAAATGAACCATCACTAGAAAGAAAACAAGGCCATTAAAAATCCCTTTGGGAGGTTGGTGGGGGCGATGGTGCAACTGGACAGACACACGTGGCCAGGGCTGGAGGCATCCATGGCCAGAGAGGGGGCTCCGGTGGATGAGGAGGGGAGGGGGGGAGGGAAGTTATTTAAGGTAAGCACCAATGTGGACACAAGAACCAATGGATATAAACTGGCCAGAAACAAGTTTAGGCTTGAAATTAGGTGAAGGTTTCTAAGCATCACAGGAGTGAAGTTCTGGAACAGTCTTCCAAGGGGAGGAGTGGGGGCAAAAAACTGAACTGGCTTCAAGACTGAGCTTGATAAGTTTATGGAGGGGATGGCCTGATGGGGCTGCCTACAATGGCATGGAGCCGATCTGCGACTGCTACCAACAAATACCCCCAACAGCCAGCGATGGGACACTTGATGGGGAGGGCTCTGAGATACTACAGAGAATTCTTCCCCAGGTGTCTGGCTGCTGGGTCCTGCCCACATGCTCAGGGTCGAACTGACAGCCAGATTTGGGATCAGGAAGGAATTTCCCCCCGGGTCAGACTGGCAGAGACCCTGGGGGGGTTTCGCCTTCCTCTGCAGCGTGGGGCCCGGGTCACTTGCAGGTTTAAACTAGTGTAAATGGTGGAGTCTCTGTAACTTGGGGCCTTTATATCAAGATTTGGGGACTTCAGTAACTCAGCCAGAGGTGAGGGGTCTGTTACAGGAGGGGGTGGGCCAGGTTCGGTGGCCTGCCATGTGCAGGAGGGCAGACTAGATGATCACGATGGTCTATGAGGTTATCTATGAGTGTTGGGAAGAGCTGGGATGGTATCTGTTGCCAAGCAGGAGGTGCTAAGTTGGGGGGATCCATGATGGGGGAGGAGGCGCTGAGTCTATGTGGGGGAGCAGGGACAGGGCAGGAGGCAACACAAGGTGGTTATCTGCGAGGTTTGTGCGGAACTGATACAAGACACATCACCCCGTCCTCTGGTGCCACGTGGTGGGTAATGCTGGAGATGTGCATGGGAGCTTTGTTGCTCTCCCCATCCCAGCCGGCAGAAGGGGTGAGGGAGGACCCCAGTTCCCCATACATCTCCCTGGAAAGCCCACCCCCAAATTCCAAGGTGTGCCAGGGACAGACAGACGGACTGACGGACAGACGAACAGAAACACTCACCCATGCGGCGTGGGCGGGAGGGATGGTTTCATTGGGTTCATGGAGTTCATTGGCTGCAGGCAGGCGAGTGGGCTGCGTGCTGGGTCTTCGGGAACAGCGACGGCTGCTGGGTGGCTCCAGCCGGACTGGGGAGGGATGGACAGAGCGCCAAGGCATTAACACTACAAGGAGGCAGCAGCCACACGGAGTGTTAGCTCTCTAGGCAGGCTCTCCTGGCATGGGGCACTGCAGGGGGAGCTCCAGCTACTCCAGCCCCGGCAGCAGCACCAGCTGTGGGGGGAGCGCCCAGCTACTACAACCCCGGCCTCTCCCAGCAGCGCCAGCTGTGGGGAGCGTGGCAGGAGTGCTGTGTGGGGAGACCTCTTCCAGCAGGGGGCACTGTAGGGAATGGGGCAGCAGCTCTGGCTGGGGGGGAGCTCCCCGCTAGACCTGCACTGGGAATGGTTTTCCCTGTGAAAATTATTCCCGTTCTATGTCAGAACACGATTGCTCACAAAGCCCCCAACCCCTCGGCACCCCCACATTCCCTGACACACAGTGATGCCCCTCTGCCCAGTGGCTGAGGTGACAGGGCTTTGCCCGTCTTGGCCTGAGTAACCCTTTCCCCAAGGTGCTAATGCTCTGCCACCTCCTTGGGGGTCCATGGGGTGGCCCCACGCTGCCCCTAGGAGACCCACAGGGCAGTACTGGACACTGAGCCGTGGTGGCAGGGGCTGTGACTCAGACAGGGCTGAGGAGAGAGCAGGGCAAGGCTAGGCAAAGAGCCGATGCGCTCGCCCACCTGCTCCGCCCCCCACGTCTGCTCTGCCTGAAGCCCCCTCCCACTGGCCATGTTTCTCCACCCTGCTGCACCCCCTCTCCATATTAATGGAGGCTCCCACGCAGCCCCATGACATCTCATGAGCATGATCAGGCAAGGACGGTATCTTTATCCCTGGGTGGCAGAGGGCTGTGGGGAGGGAGCTGTCACCCAGGGAGGCTGGAGCTCAGCCAGGAACGGCACCCTGGAGTCCTGAGTCCCAGGTCGCACCCGCCCTCCTCCCGGTCCATCCCTGGCACCCCACAGCCTCCCCCCCACTTCCCAAGGCCGGGCGGGGGCGGACCCTGGCGCCTTGCACGGTGTTTGTGTCCCAGCCCTTTGGTCGGGTCAGATAAGGTGAACCCTTCAACTCAGTTCAACCCCCTTAGGCTGGACCCCTGGTCTCACCCATCCCCTTGTATTGGGCCCCCAGAACTCCTCTCTTGCCCCCCCCCAATGACGTGTGGGGGCTCTCTTGAGGGGAAGTGGTCACATTGGCTCGGCAACGCCAACTACGTTAGCTTCACAGAGCAGCCAGCAGGAACTTGGCGTCCTGCCCAGATCTGGCAAAACAAGGTCCTGGCATGCGCGGGCTGGAGGGCTGGCCTAGTTTCGCTGGGTTAACTCTCCCTGGCCCACAGATCGCAGCCAGTGGCATGACGCAACCAGAGCAAACCCACAGCACCTGCCGTCTGGCTCAGGGGCCACTACGCCCCAGGCACAGCAGGCAGGGGGAGAAGGTCTCTTTAGGAAACGCCCTCTCCCAGCAGGGGACTCTGTCAGGGGCAGGGCAGTAGCGCTGGCTGTGGGTTGAGCTCCTGGCTACTCCATCCCTGATCTCTCCCAGCAGGGGGTGCTGTGGGGGTGGGGCAGGGCACTGGCTGTGGGGGGGAACTCCCAGCTACTCCAGCCCCAGCCTCTCCCAGCAGGGGGGGCTGTGGGGGGGGGGGCAGTGCACTGGCTGCGGGGGGATTTCCCAGCTTCTCCAGCCCCAGCCTCTCCCAGAAGAGGGGGCTGTGGGGGGGTGGGGCAGCGCACTGGCTGAGGGGGGATTTCCCAGCTTCTCCAGCCCCAGCCTCTCCCAGCAGGGGGCACTGTGGGGAGCAGGGCAGGGCACTGGCTATGAGGGGAGCTCCCAGCTACTCAAGCCCCAGCCTCTCCCAGCAGGGGGTGCTGTGGCGAGTGGGGCAGGAGCGCTGGCTGTGGGGCGCCCTGAAACGTCCCGTGCCCAACGTCCCCGCATGCAGCAGCGTGCCATCCCAAGCACAGTGAGGAAGGAAAGCGTCTCCGGCTGGAACAGCCCCGACCAGCTCCTGGATCCTGTTTGCAAACACGAGGTGGAGCCAAGGCCTCCTGGCGGGGAGCCGGCAGCACGGGAATCCGGCAGGGCCCTCTGGAGCAGAGGGGAAGTAAGGCGGGGCAAAGGCTGCCCTCCCCCTTTTTTGCCTGGTGCTGGGGGGGAAGGGAAGCAGGCCTGGGGCTGGGACAATAACTGAAGCCCCCCCCTCCGCCCAGCAGCCTCCACCTCTCAGCCATGGAGCACCAGAGCAGGGGAAACAGTAAACCCTGGCTCCCTGCCACCGCCCGCTTCCCTTGTGTGCCGGAGACAGGCCTGTGGCCAGAGCACCCCACACCCCAGTCAGGGGCTCCTGATCCCCGTGGGGAGCCTGGGATCCTGCCTCAGCAGGGACCTGTCTGCCAGCTGCCCCTCCACCCGCTAGGGGCAGGGGCAGCCTCTCCCCATATGGGCAGTGCCTGGCTGAGCAGACAGAGGAGGCCTGTCTGGAGCGAGGGGGAAGGGGGCTGCTGGCTGGGCCCTCAATGGCAGGCTGCTTGGCTGGTGCTCCCAATGGGGGAGGGGAGCGCATGAGCTCAGCCGCAGGAACAGGGGCAGGATGCAAAGGGGCTGCGGGGGAGGGAGCCCGGTGCATGGCGGGAGGGGGGGCGGGAGCTGCTCATCCCCCCCATGAGCTGCAGGGCTGGGGGGAGGCCTGAGAGGGGAGCCGGGGGAGGGGTGTTCACAGGTGCTCTGCTTGCCACAGGAAAACTACAGCAAGGATTGTTACATCTCCAGCACTGAGTCCCCGCCCCCAGCCCACCCACTTCCCCTGACCAGCTGGTCCTTAACTAATGATCCAGCCCCAGTGAACGGTGCTAAACCCCGTCCCTAACTGACAGGATGTCCCCAATCTCCAACTCCAAGCACCCACCAGGCTTCCAGACACCCCCCTGAGCTCTGCCTACACCCACCAGGCACCTTAACAAAGACCTCCCTTTTATTAAGTTCAACCCGCCGTCCCCCCGCTGCAACAGCTAAAATCCCAGCTCTTTGGGTCAGGGACTTGTTGTTCTAGGTTTGTCCAACACCTGGCACTCTGGGGTCCTGGTCCGTGACTGGCACTCCTAGGCACCATTGCAGTGCAATTAATAGAGTAAGACAGAAAGTACTCAAGTTTAAGGTCCCACTAGTAGCATCGGCTCAGCACCTATGTTATGCTGCACATTTGATCCCAAAGAGAGGAACAGAGAATTCAGGTGTGAGCCCCGGGGCTGAGGTGGCAGTGCCATGGGAGTCTTAAGTTCTGAACATAAGAACAGCCATACTGGGTCAGACCAAAGGTCCATCTAGCCCAGTATCCTGTCTTCCGACAGTGGCCAATGCCAGGTGCTTCAGAGGGAATGAACAGAACAAGTAATCATCAATTCTGCATGTATCTTTTTGCTCTGATCTCTGCGAATTTAGTGCTGCACTAACCAAGTTCTTTGGATTAAATTTTCTAGGTTTTTTAAGAGGAAAAAAATCCATTGCTTTCAGACATCCCTTCAACCAACAATAATGTTAATACTCCTAACCCGCACTCTTTATTGCTTTGCAAAGAATGGGAGAAACTGAGGCACACTTTCCCCTCACACAGTCACTTCCCTCCCTGGGTGCAGCCCCAGGAGAGGAATCCAAATTTAGGGGAGTGGCTTCACCAAGCATCTTGCAGGCTAGTGGGAGAACTGGCCATAGAACCCAGTCTCCTGAGTCCCTATCCAGTGCTATATCCACTAGGCCACACAGCCTCCCCAGGGCAATCTTCGCTAGCTGTGCACAGATCCTGCAAACAGACCCAGATGAGCAGGGTCAGAGCCTCACCAGGGCTTCGTCCACACAGATCCGCTTGTCCAGCCCTTGGGACTTAATATCTACTGCTCGAGCTCAGCGTGTGATTTTCAACCATTCGTACCTCAGTCACTAAACCAAAAATATTTGGTCTCCAACCCAAGCCAAGGCCACAGTCCCCAGGAAGGCCCTGGAGTCAAACCTCAGCCGACTTTGCCCTGAATACGGCTGGATATTTTCCCCACCTCCAGTGACTCAAATGGCTTTTGCTCAAATTTTCCAAAATAAAATAATAAAAAAAAACCAATAATTTCCTTCAGGCAGACCCCCCAAGCCTGGAAAATTCCTGCCCCAGACAGCGCATGTTTTGGAAAACTGTGAACATCCAAGGGCTCGTTTGGATTAAAACATAGAAACAAAATCTCTCAAAGCCTTTTAGAAGAGAAAACAGCACATTCTGGTCCAGTGTCAGACCCCATTTCCCCTTCCCCATAGCTTTTCTTCCAGACTAAGCACAGCTGCAGGCTAGAACATCAGTTGCAACAATGTGTTCCCATTTATCACCCAAAGAGAGAAACACAGTAGGTCACATGCACACACTGCCATTATAAATTAACCCCGGAGTTACTGGACTAAAGTCCAGTGGTGTGCAAAGCACATGTCTAACCTTCCTAATATCAGCATTATGAACCCACCTAACTCAGCTGTCTCCTGTACATTCAGATAATCAGGCTCTTTCCTCTTCCTCAGGAGAGAGGTGTTTTGGGCCACACACAGGCAGGGCTGCCCGGGGGGCAAGTGGGGCAATTTGCCCCAGGGGCCCCCACGAGAGTTTTCGGCGGGTCTTCGGCGGCAGGTCCTTCAGTGCCACCGAACACACCCGGAGCGACTGAAGGACCCGCTGCCGAAGACCCGGAGCTTCTTCCGCTCCAGGTCTTCGGCGGCAATTCGGCGGCGGGTCCTTCACTCGCTCCGGGACCCGCCGCCGAAGTGCCCGAAGACCCGGAATGGAAGGACTCCCGCCGCCGAAGACCCCAGGCCCCCTGAATCCTCTGGGCGGCCCTGCACACAGGTCTGTTTGTGACCCCCTCACCCATACACACCAAGCACCCCATAGGCCCCGCACTGCCATCCCAGCTAGCAGTGCTGGGGCAGTGTGGTTCCTGGCACTGCCCAAACACAGCACCCTCTTCCCTAGTGCTCAGCAAGGGGCCGGGCTGGGGTTTGACTAGCAAATAGCAGACCCTGATTGGACCCATGCACTGCGGGGAGGGGGGGGAAAGAAGTGCCAGGACTCTTCTCCAAAGCCCTGGGTGCAAGGGGGATGCCCACCTGCACCCCCCCCCCCCAAGAGAAGGGAATTCAATTCGGCTCTCTGACTGCCCACAACACAACAGCCACTTCAACACTGCGTTCCTAGCACCCACAACACAACAGCCACTTCAACACTGCGTTCCTAGCACCGGGCCTCCAAAGCCTGTGCCGGGGGCACAGATCCAGGTCGTGTTCCCTTCCCAGCACTGGGCACCCAGAGCCTGCTCCACGGGCACAGATCCGGGTCAGGTTCTGTCCCAGCACTGGGCACCCAGAGCCCGCTCCAGGGGCGCAGAGCCAGGTCAGGTTCTCCTCCCAGGGGCTGCAACCAGCCCCTTTTCCAGGGGCAGGGATCAGCTTCTGAAATTCTGCTTTCAGTCTCAGCCTGGGGAATCCAGCCAGTGGGGCAGACAGCCAGATGTAAAATAAATCCTTACCCCACCCCCCAGGGCATGGCCCCCGGGACATCCTGCTACTCCCCACCCCAGTTCTGCATCACCCTTCCCCCAAACAAGAGACATCCATTAGCCAAGTCTCCCCCTATCCCAACCCCCCCCCTCAGCATTCTTCCCCCTCTTACAACTTGTGACGCCTGCTGAGCTAATGGGGGTGGGGCTTTAACCAGCTCCCTGCTTCCCAGAGCCAACCAGCCAATGGGGGAGAGGGGGGGTCAGGGTCAGACCAGGCATCGATCAGGTTAAGGGATCTCTGCACAATGGCAAATCCCACCAGGCCAGACTCCTCCCTCCCGAGTGACCCCCTACAGCTGGGCTCTGCACTCTCTTCCCCAAGGCTGGCAGGCCAGGGCTAGTAATTTAGCATGAGGGCTCAGCAAGACCCAGTCCTAGCTCTGGCTGCAGTGGGCTGGCCCCAGCCAGGGCGCTCTCCCTGAAAGCCCCTCCCTGGGGTCTGTCCTGTGATGGAGACAAGCTGGAGCAGCAGGGACACCCGCCCGCCCCCTCCCAGCCACAGCCCCTCTGGAACAGCATGGCCTTCTCCCCGCAGGAGCCAGCACCAAGAGAGGCTGCAGAGGGGAGCATACAAACAAGGGATTTCACTGCAGGAAAACTCCTGCCACCTCCATCCCATGGCACCCTTGGGGAGGGCGGGGGGCTGTAGCCCCAGGCTGCCACCTGAGTGGGGCAAACCCCACAACATCTCCACCCAACTCTAGTGCTTCCTAAGGAGCTCCAAGCAAACATTAACCAATATTGCCCCAGACTCCCGGGTCAGGCTCATTATCCCTGTTAGAGGTGCGGAAAACTGAGGCACAGAGAGGTGACGGGATTTGGCTGAGGTTACTGGCACAGAACCCAGGAGTCCTGGCTCCCAGCCCCCCCGCTCTAACCACTAGACCCCTCTCCCCTCCCAGAGCTGGGGATAGAACCCAGGAGCCCTGGCTCCCAGCCCCCTTGCTCTAACCACTAGCTCTCCCTTCCTTCCACCAGTCCCATGTTAACACACTAACACCACACAAAAGGATTTTGCCCGCGCCAAAGGGAGGGAGAAGAGCTAGGCAGCACTGTAGCTGGTATCCAGTCTCACCTGATCACTCAGGCTAAGAATCAGTTTTCAGACTCCCCCCTCTCCCCCTCCATTTTCGTTGGCTCCTCACACAAGATCACCTGAAGTTGGATTTTTTTTTTAAGTGATCAAAATTCTCAACAGTTTTTCAGCAAAACTGAAAAACCAAAACAAATCCACTTCCCTGCACCAGGGCATATTCTATTCAGACTGCTATTGAGGGGGGCATCTGCAGACCCCCAAACTCTGCTCTCTTCCCCCTCTCTATCTGCACGAGACCAGTCCCTTGGCAAAAAGCCTGAGTTACGATTCCCTAAGATACCCATATTTAGGTGCCTGTCTTTGAGGATCTGGGCCTTGGAGACTCGGTGAATACAGACGCTTTTCACGCAGGTTGTAAGTACACTTGCTGTGTTGGCACCCACTTTGCTGACTTCTAGCCTTTCAAACTAATTCAAGGTGAGCACGGGAAAGGGGCTACACACCTTTTATTTAGAACTTGGTCATCTTTTTTAGTGTACTCAAAGGAGGAGGGCTCCCCAGCCAGCAAGCCAGGTTCTTTAGCCAGGTTCTTTGACTATTAATCTGATCCTGAATAAGTAAAAAGTAATGTATGATATAGTATGGCAATGTTTTATTGTAACTTTGCCTTAATAAAAAGTTTAGAAGACAAACAAAAGAACTAATTCCAATGGTTTCCTTCAGACTTGGCTTGTTTGGCAGATCTCAGCAAGATCTAAAAATGAAGCCAAGTTTGAAAAAAACAGAGGTGTGGTTTTAAATGTTAAGAATGTTTAGGGATCACTACTGACATGAGATTTTCCTTTTCCCCACTTATTTATCTTTAAGCAACTAGGAAATTAAATGCAAAACTACATTCCACTGTTATACGCATTCAAGTCAAGAACAGCAAAAGTTCAGGCCGACCACATATCTCCTTAACTCTGCCTCCTTGGGTCATTTGCATTATGATACCATCATGCCCACATTCTCTTGGATACAAGTGTAGCTGCAGAAATGAAAGACAGTGTTATCCTGGGTTATGAGACCCTACAGTTGAAAGTTGTGTCAAAATGCAAGCACCTAAGGGGGCAGAGTTGATGGAGAACACAGACAGAGGCACTTGGTTAAACTGTTCACTCTGATTTGGGCATGTCCTGACTATTGATCAATTCGTTGTAGAATGTGTAAGCTACATGATTAGCCTTGTTAATGGATGAATGAGGGTGGCAGTGTTAGCACAGATCCAGCAACCCCTCTCCAAACCGGACACAGACTTCCCAGTCTTCCTGGGAACACCAGAGATTCGCTAACCCACAGAGCATTTCTGTGCTGCCCCCTGCCCTGGGACCCTGGCATGGCCTCTGCAGCAGGGCAGAGTTAAGGACCATGTGACTGTGTGTTAGAGACCATGGGGAGCCGCTGCAGGGCGATCCTCTCTCTAAGCATCGGAGAGGCACTTGATGACCTCCCAGGGGTGCAAGGACAATGCAGGGCACCTCACCCCATGCTGCACAAAGACCGTCCTATCCCTCAGGATGAAAGCCAGCTTGCCACCTCCACCCTTCTCCCATTGCCTCCCCATAGCACTATAAAATCATCACACTTGTGAAAATAGCTGGTGGGAGGGAGGCCGTGCGTCCAGAGGGATCCCCCTCATCTCCTGTAGCCTGGCTGAGTGAGCGGGTCGAGCACTAGCAGAGCAGATGCCAGCCCCAGTTGCCCCATGCTGAGTGGGGAGGGGCATTCCACCATATTGCAGCGTGTGTGTGTGTGTGTGTGTGTGAGAACACCAGTGCTTCTGTGATGGCTCAGATACAACAGCCCCCTCCAATGCCTCCCTCTGACCCCCCCCCAACACACAATCCCTTCTCTCTGCCCTACTCGCCCTCCAGGGACCAGCCGGCCAGCTGAGTGTTCCAGCCCTGCGCCCCTTGGCAAAGCCCGAGGTGAGGGTGGGAAGGGGGAGGAAATGCTTGAATTAGATTTCTCCGTAACCTCATTGTGCGGGGAGCAGCGTGAAGGGGTGATACGGCCCCACCACGGGGAAATGCAGAGATGGGGCCGCCTCGCCACAGGTGGCCCAGGGTTCATCACCCGCCACCCATCCCAGAGCAGGGCCCCGCAGAGAGAGGGATAGGGGAGAGCTGGCTGTGTGGCTGAGCTGCAGGGCCACTAAGACAAAGCCCGGGGGGGGGGGGGGGGGGGGCCCCCGGCACAGCGGGGGGGGGGGGGGGGGGGGGGCTGCTCCCAGCACCGGTGTTGCAGAGGAGAAGGCTCTCACAGTGCCAGAGACAAGGCAGGAGCTGAGTGGAGAAGCTAGTGACTCAGGGCCCGATCCTGCCCCTTATGGAGTCATGACAGGTGGGCAAGGACTCCATTCCCACTTGTAAATGATCTTGCAAGGCAATGGAAGGTCTACCCTGGAGTCCCCAACAAGCTGACCAGGTATGGAGACCTAGGAGGGCAGGCATGAGATGGATCCTGCCACAAATGGGGAGAGAGGGGCTGCTAGGCCCCCCTGCTGTGGACAGCAGCAACAGCCCCCGGGAGGGGACCCTGCCGAGGGCTGGTGGAGGAGACTGCATTTAAAGGGGTTGGGGGGGGAGGAAAAGCAATACACAAGGTCAAGGAACATGCCAGGAATGGCCACGCTCTACCCCACCCATCAGCTCCCCAGGTCGCCCTGCCACTCCAGCACCCACCCAGCTGCCAGGCTGCAGGGCAAGGCCATGAGGTTCTGCACGAAGTAGCCACCCTGTTGATCTAGCCTGTGCCACTGTCAGTGCCCTGGGAAGGAGCCTCCAGCCGCGTGTTCGTTCCGTGGGAGGTAAAATGGGGAGGGAGGTTGCCCTTGGAGTTGACAAATGGGTTCTCTGCCTGCTGCCTCAGAGCTGCTGATGCCACTCAATCCCGGCCTGCAGCCCCTGCTAGCCCAGCTGTGGGCCTTCCGCAGAAACTCCAAACAGCACCAGTCTGTGTGATATAAACACCAGAATCGCACTCCTCAGCCAGTGCCCATAGCAGAATTGGGCATGCCAGAGCACGGGGCAGGAGGGAGTAGGACAGAACAAAGGACTGAGGAACAAGGGGCAACATGACACAAATAAGCACTCAGCCTGGAGCTGCTCCATCCCCAGCTGGGATCATGGAGGCAAGAAATCCCCTGGTGGGCCCTTCTGGAATAAACTGTCCATGGGGAACATCCCTTCCTGACCCTGTTATCAGTGCCAGGGGAGTGCACAGTGCCCCTCTGGGTCACAAGGAGCAGACAGGAAAGGGTTATGGGGCTGGGAGGTCAAGGCAGCTGGAGCTACTAGGTGACTGGGCCCAGCTGCTTTATACAGCCAGCAGGAAGACGGGGGCTGGGAGGGCTAGTAAGTGGCAATACCCCAGTTTAACACAGCAGCACCATCCTCTGCCCGGTCACATTATCCAGATACATGGTCAAGCCTCTTCTGTCAATCATTACTCTCGCCCTCAATGCTATCTGATGGCAGTGGGTTCCACAGGCTAAGCATGTCCTGGGTTGATCTAAGGACAAGCAAAGGTCTTTGGAGCAGGTCAAACAAGTTAAACAGCACTAGAGCTGGCAAATGCTTAGAGTGCCACCCAGGCGGTAGCACAGGTGACTCCGTGTCGGGCACTCTCCTCTCTGAGTCAGGGATGGCTCTGCAGCCAGGAGGAGTGGTGACACTGAGGATCCTGCCCCCCGTGCAGATGGGAAGGACTCACCAGCGCTTTTTGCAAGAGGGTGGGCACTAAACCTGCTGTCTGGCCCAAACCTCCTCGCTGGGGGGTGGGGGGGGGAGGAGTTCCTGCCTGGCATCATGTTGCTGTGCATGGCACCATCCCAGAGGTGGCCGCAATGTGCCAGAGTGCCAGCTGCAGAGAGCTGGGGGATCTTACCCCCAAGGGGTCCATTTGCTGGGGAGTAGGTCAGGTAATGGGGGTCAGCACCAAGCTTGCCCAGAGAGCCCTGCAAGGTGGCTTGAGCACTGCAGGGGTGATCAGAGCCACTCCAGCTACCATGGCTGAGCCTGGGAGTGGCTTGGACACAGTAGGGGGGTGAGGGAGGGTGCAGGGTGTGCTTTGTGGCGGGGGGTAGTCTGCTTGGCTCCCCCAGCTCCTCTCCTTGCCTGGGCCTCAGAGAGTGTTTACCAGGCAGGGGCTCCCCTGCCCAGACAGGGCTTTGGACTGGGACAGTGGAGGGTTGAGTGCAGCGGGGGGAGGGGAGGGGGTCAGGCCGCTCCCCTGGTGCTGTAGGGAATTGGCAGGCCCAGGCCCAGCCCCAGCCCCAGCCCCAGACCAAGCCACGGCCAGGAATATCAGGCTACAATGTAGAAGGGATGCTGGGGGCATCTGTCTCCAGGTCCTGGGGCTCCCACCCAGCTTGCAGCCAGGCTCCTGCCTCCCTGCTCAGCCTGGGGGAAGGGACAGCTGGCAGCTCTAGCAGGGGCAGTGACTAACCCTTTCATGGGGCCCTGAGTCACTGGCGAGGCCCCGTGACCTGCGACCGGCTTTGCGGGGGTAGGCTACAGCACAATGCCCAAAGCCTGGGGCCTTGGCATGGAGCCCTGGGGGGCTCTCTGCCTCCCTGCCCACATGCCAGAGTGGCACTCTGCCCCCATCACCCTTCTATTGCTGTGCCTGCCCCATCTGACCTGCACCTGTGCCAAGCCCTGCCCCGGCTCTCTGGCACACAGGGGCACCAGAGCCTGCTGGTAGAACTGGGGACACTGTAGCTACCAGACTCTGGCTGCCCTGATGGGAGCAGGAGCCAGGAGAGAGCCCAGGCACTGGGCATGCTGAGCCCCATCCGGGTGCTGAAGCGCCTTACCCCCACCCATGGGGCGCCAGTGCCCTGTTTCAGACCTGGGTGCCATCCATCAGCAGCTGGCCCCTCCTGCACTCTGGGGCAGGGCCCAGTGTCTCTCCCTCCCATTATTCCCACAGCCTGGCCCGTGCCATGGCAGGGCAGAGCTCTGCGGGGAGGGCCACGGCGATTGCCTTGGCCCTACTCCCGCTTGGCTGCCAGTGCCTGGAGCAGGGCCATGGCACATCCTGCAGCTTTGAGCCCGGCACGGGCACCGCGTTCCCATGGGGGGGGGGGGGGGGAGGAGGAGAATGCGCTGTCCTCCAAGAGCTGCTCCCAGTTCAAACCAATGTCCTGCAGTGGACAAGTTTAAACCAGCTTCTCCCCGGCATGGGTAGCAGCTGGTGCTCTCTTAAACTCCAACTCCAGGCCAATGCTTGGCAAGAAAGGGATGTCCTCAGCACTGGCCCAGGGAGGATTCTGGAGAGCAGAGAGTCAAGGGGAGAATGCCCCCCTGCCCTGCATCGTCTGGGGAGGGGGGACAGCTCTGTACGTACATGCTCACCCCAGGTGCTCACTAGGAAAACTGAGGCATGGGGCAAGGTCCTTGCACCCAAGCCCCCTGCTAGCCACCAGGCAGGGATGCCAGTTTGCCACAAGCCCCGTGCATTAGCCTTTTGCAAAATAGCAGAGAGAATCCAATCCCGCCCCCTCCCCATCCCAGGGATGAAGAGCTAATCCATGGTCTTGAAGCAGGATGGCTGGGGGCCCCTGTGCCAGGGGTACCCGGCTGGCTGGGGGAGTTGAGGCTCCTTCCCCAGTCCCCACCTGGAGGGAAGGACTACTCTCCCCTAGGGCACAATTCTCTGGCTTCTCCATGCTGCTCCTCCTGGGGAGCTGGGCTGGGGAAGGGCCCTGTCCTAAACCTGCCAGGGCCCCTGCAGGTGTAGTACGGGATTGGGCGGGGGGGGGAGGGAGAAAGGAGTAAGTGCTGGGCCCCGGTAGCTGGCTGGAGTGTGTGTGGGGTGGACGAGTTGTGCTGTAGGCTCCTCCAGGCAGGCCTGCCCTGTGCTCCCTGGTGCTGACCGTCTGCCTGCGCACAGCTCCCCTGCAGCACACATTTGTGCCCTCTGTGCTTCTTGCAGAACATGTTCCTGGAACAAGGAAACAGCCTGTTCCTTCCCAGGGATTATAGCCCAGGAGGCACCGCAGGAGAGGGCAGGGGGGCCGACCTGTGAATCAGCAGTAGGGCACGGGGCCTCCTCCCTGCGCCCAGGGGCAGAGGCGAGCTTTGCTGCCTTAACCCCTTCCCTCTGCAGCAGGCCTGAGGCCCTCTCTGCTCCTGTAGGAGGCCAGTCTTGGGAACTGGCAAAGCTGCTGGAGGCCAAAGCACACGGAACCACCCCGATGCAGTCCTCTGTGGAGCTGTCAGCAAACCCACCCAGGGGTGGGGATGCATGGGGAGAAGTGGGGTAGGTGCCCTGGCACCCCCAGAGCCACTGGCACCTTGCCCGCAGAGGCGGCCACTGAAGCAGCAGGACAGAGACTGCAGGTCCTGAGGTGCACTGAGCCACTAGGCTCGAGGGAAGCAGTGCCGGCCTGGAGCTAGGGGCCTCACGCTGCGGGCGTCTGGCTGAGCCGCTCCACGTTAGCGGTTGCAGATGAAACCCGCTCTGGCATGTCGCCCCAGTGTGGGCTTTAATCCTACAGCTGCCCTCCCCACCCCGCTGAAGCAGGGATCCCCGGGATCCCCACACACAGGCCTCTGTGCATGTGGGGTCATGGCCAAGCTCACAGGGTTTAGTGATTTCTAACTGGGACTACTAACTTACTCCTCCTGCTGGGAGAAGCCGGGACTGGGAGCTCCCCCCACAGCCAGCTGCCCTGCTCCCCGCAGCACCCCCTGCTGGGAGAGGCTGGGGCTGGAGTAGCCAGGAGCTCCCCACACAGCCAGCACCCCTCCCCAC
>NW_020664400.1:2285418-2341592 GCF_002925995.2 Terrapene triunguis
CCTCCCCCTCCAGGTGCAGACTCTAGGACTCTGAGCATGAGGTAAGGAGCAGGGGCCCAATGGGCACAGCCCTCCCTGCCCCTCACGGCCAGGCTGTCCCAGGTGGGAGAGATCATCAGCACCGGGGGCCCAGGCACCTGGAAATGCAGTTGCCACTTCCTGGGGCAGTGGGGGAGGGGAAGGGGGGGGGGTCACCCCCGGATGTGCCTCGGCGTCTGCAGTTCCTGTGCAGGCCCCGGTGGTCTCTACGCCCCCGCGGCAGGGCAGAGCGCTGCAGTCTCCACACACAGCCGCTCGGCGTGGGGGGGAGGGGTGGGGGGTGTCGCCCAGCAAACTGTGCCGGGCACAGTCCCATGGCCCCTTCTGCTAGGGAATCCCCCCAGCCCCACTAGGAGAGAGCCCCCTCTGGAGCGTGGCGTCACACTGGCAAGGGAGAGGTGCCTGCAGCCCACAGGAGGGTCAGACCACCCGCACAGCTAGTCAATGGCTGATCTCCAGCTGGGCCAGCGCCTGGCCAAAAGGGGGGGGGGCGGTAAGGGGGGGCACAAGGGTGAGAGCAGCAGGAATGGGGTGACATTAAGGCTGAATAGCAGAACCGCTGGCTCCAGCAGGCTGCGGGGCTGTCTCCTGGGATGCTGGAGCAAGGGGATTTTGAACTGGGAGCACTGGGGCAGTATCTGAGCCTTGCATATTGGGGAGCTCCCCATGTAAAGGATGCAGCATCCCCACCCGGTGCCTGGGACTTGCCACCTCTCTGCTCCCCACCCTTGGCCCTCTCCAGCAACTCTCTCTGCTGGGCAGCCTGGTGCCAGGGGACGGATCTATGCAAGTCACTCTGTGCACTGAGCTCTCAGCCAAGAAGCAGCCGTGAGGCCTTTTTGTGCAGCCAGGCAGGGCAGGTAACCTGATCCTGGAAAGGGGAGAGGCACCCCAGCCCTGCCCAGCAGAGCCCAGCTGGCAGCCTGCCAGGAACCCAAGAGCTGCGGCTCTTTGGCATGAAATGCAGATGGCAGCTGCCCTTGTGTTTAACATGGAGGTGCAGGCCCTGGCAACAACAGCGCCCAATGGCACTGCCCTCCCTGAGCCCCACCACTTGGTGGGAGAGAGGCAGCATGCTGGGGCAGGGGGCAGACACTTGTGCTGCCCAGCGGCAGCTCCAGCGGAAGCAGGACCCACGCCGTGTGTGTGCGCGGGGGGGGAGGGAGGGGGGATAGCACCAACAACAGCAAAGCAGGGGACTCCGGGGGGCTGGGTTCCTGCCCCATCACAGCAGCGGGACCTCCTCAGGCAGGGAAGCGAGGACATGGGCACAGTTCCAGCATCGAGAGACACGGCAGCGGTGCCTGGGCTCCCTGGGTTTAATCACAGGTAGAGAGTGTGGCTCTGCTGAGCATAGCGACCCCACGAGTGCCGTGTGCCCAGCCATGCCATCCTTACCACCTGCCACCTCCTCCAGGGCCTGGCATCAAAGCCCCTTGGCCAGGGCACTTCATGAGGGACAGAGTGGGTGCAATGCACTGCGCTGTGGCTATTGTCTGCCTCCCTGCGGAGCAGAGCTCGGGTGTCCCTGAGGGGCCGGGCATTAATCCCACTCCTGGGCCAAATGCTGGGCCTGGCTAGCAGAGAACACCCCCTTCTGAGTTCTCCACCAAAAACCCTGCAGGCCAAGTCCTAACTTTGGCAATACCTGGAAAGCCCCCCCCCCCACACACACACCCTGCAATGCCAGCCCCGATCCTGGACCTCATTAACCACTTCTACTGACAAGGCGGGAGCCCAGCTGGCTCTCCCAGAGGCTGTGCAAGTGCTCACAGGAGCCAGAAGCAACTAAAGGCAGCAGATCCAACCCCGATACGCCAGGGGGGCACCGAGCAGGGATCTGCTATGGGGAAGCAGCTCCAGGGCTGGGGACTCGGCAGAACCCGGGTTGGAACCGGATGGGCCCAGAGTGCAGGGTGGGTGGGGTAGCACCTCCCCTTCCAACACTCTGCAGGAGCAGACAGCACACACAGGCCAAATGGGGATGGCTAGAGAGTTGCATGGCTGGATTTAGTGCTGGTCGCAGGAGCTGGCTGGAGAGCCCTGGATGCTGGGCAGATACGGGCAGAGTAGCCTGCTTCCGCTGCCATGTCCCCCCTCCCCTGGAGAAACCAGCCAGTCTCTGGGGTCAGGGGGTCCTGGAACCCTGCGGAAGCTGCCAGTAAATGGGGGCTGACAGGGCAGTACCATGTGTGCTGAGAACACAAGGGGCTAAATGACCCCCACTGCTGTCCCCAGCTCTCTAGGTCCTTCTCTGGCCCAGCACGTCAGAGCCTCGCAACACATTGATCCAGTTGGCATTTGCCAGGCTGTCTTAGCCTTCACACCCTTGGGGTTCACCCTGCAGTGGGATTCTCACAAATGGGGGGCCCCTATCACCCTGGTGGGGCCCAATCCCATAGGAGAACTGAGCAAGCTGGAGACCTGCCAGTCCCCACAGCAGGAGGGTCGGACACAGGTGGGGCAGGGCATCCCAGCACTGCACAGGGAACAAATGTGGGGGGAGGCGTAAGAGAGAGACATTGAGCCGGAGGAGGGACAGAGAGAGGCTGGGCTGCCACGGCACAGCCCAGCCAGGGCAGCTGGCCTGGCTGAGGTGCCTGACCCCAACAGACGATTCATGGCTGGGTATCCCAAGCGGAGGGAGGCACCAACCTCCAGCCTCTTAGCTGCTTAGGTCCCACTCCTGGGGCAGGCCTTCGCTCTTTATCCACCTGGGCGGGACCGGGACTGACAAATGGGTTGGGAAAGGCCCCCTGCCACCCATCCTCTGGGTTCTAACCCTGGGCCAGCCAGGCCCCGGGAGAATGGGTGGAGGGTGTTCCTGGAGGGCCATTTACAGCCTAGAAACGATCACACATGGCTTGCACACACTGTCCCTGATACTGGGAGAGCATGAGACAGCATGTGTGTGTGACACACAAACACCCCAGTATCTCTCCCCCTTATCCTGTAAGTAACAACGCTGATCTATTTGAACTAGAGTTGGGGGGAGGGCAGCAGGGGGAGCCTGAGCGTCTGTGGGAGCCCCTGGTGCTGGGGTGGCTGGGACATGGAGTCACACACACACACACACACACACACAGCAGCTCTCCAGGGGCCTGTGCTGCCCCCATGGGAGGGGGGGGAATGACACACCAGGGGGATCATGCTAATCAGTACCGAGAATGCCAGGAATGAGTGTACCAGCTACCCACCCACCCACCCCTCCCTGCCTGGCTGGATCCCCACCCCACTCCCCTGTGGGGCACTTACACACCCCCAGGCAGGGGAGGGGGAAATCACAGGGACTTTCCACACTGCCCCCCCTCCCTGGGGGGTGGGGGCTCTGCAGTGACTTGCTCTGCTCCCAGCCTGGGGCAGCGGCTGGTATCAAGGGCTCCCCCGGCCCAGCGTTCACTTTCCAGGACCATGGGACTCTCCCCCCCCACACACACACACACGTGTACATCCAGCGCTGGGCAGGCTCCATCCTCATGGGACAGGACGCCCTGCTGGGGTCCCTGCGAGGGCCGCAGGAGATCAGGAAGCACAAAACCCAAGCCTAGGGGCTCAGGCGCCAGCTGGCCAAGGGGCTGAGAACAAGGCTGGGGAAGGTGGGGTCTGCTCTCTCTGTGCTCCCTGCTCCTCTGGCACTAGCCCCCATTGTGGCCCCTTGGCAGCATCCGGTAGCTCTCTACGGCTCCACTAACGTTGAACAGTCAGATGCAGGAGCGGGATAGGACAGGGAAGGGGCAACGGACAGAGAAATCAGCAGGGCAGGGGCCACAGCAGGGAAAGGGGCAAGGCCAGGGGGCAGCCTTCCACCGCAGGGAGCGGACTGCGTATGGGCTGGTAGCACCAGGGCAGCGAGAGCAGCTGCACCCAGATGGGCAGGAAACAGAGGCCTCAGGTATAGCCATTCCAGGCCCATGAGCCCGCTGCAGCTGGCTGGCTGGCAGGGGCATGTGGCCTCCTGCCCGGGGACCCTACTCCCCTAACTCGCTGCAGGGTTCCTGGTCATCCTCACACACAGGGGCAGGGCACCGAGCACTGGTGATGCCGGGCCCCAAGGGGAGCGAAGAAGAGTCTCTCCCACCCCCAGGAGGGCTGGGGTAATTCCAGGCTGATGGCTGGGTTTCTGCTGTAGGCCAGATGCAGACACTTTCAGTTCCCTCTTGTCTCCGCTCCTGGTGGGAGGTGCTGAGCCCCAGTGCAACTGTGACACCCAGCCGGCCGCACAGTGGCTCAGATCCAGAGCAGCTGAGCCAGCACTCGGCTGTCCCTCCCCCAGTGCAGGGTATCGGATCTGCTCTGACCCAGATTCCCAGGGGCCTGAGACACTGCAATCTATCGGGGAACGAAACAACGGGCCAGCTCCATGCGTGGCCCCCGGCTGCTCGCCCGGCTCTCCCCACCAGAGCCTCCTCCTCTGCAGAGCCCACCTGTCGTTTCCAATCACCCTCCAGCAGTGAGGGCACCCCCCCATCCTTCAGGGTCTTCAAGTGACAAGGCAAGATCTGAGGTGCCATCACATCGCAGCCAGGTCCCCTTGAGCTGGGGGGATGGAAAATATGTGCACTTGTTGTCCCAGCCCCCTTGACACGAAGGTCCCCGCCAGAGGGACCCTCCCCATCCCGCCCCAGATGGTGGCCTGGAAAGCGATGGGGTCAAACTTCAGGGTCAGAGGTCCCCGCTGGGTGTTTAAGGCGCTATCTTAGGTGGCACAGCCCTGCCCTCCTCCCCGGGATGCCCCCCACCCCAAGGGATGGAGGTCAGGATCACCCGGATGCAGCTCGGAATTTACTCACAATTCCATTTCCAGGTCCACCCCCCCCAGGTAGGAACAAACTATGGAGGGGCAGGCTCCGATTCCCCCACCCCACGCCTAGGAGCAGCAAGGAGAGACAGGCCCAATCCCCCCAGGGCCTGCCGGGCAGAGCCCCTCATGCAATGGGAGCTGTTAGCCCGACCCCACCCCCATAGGGAGGGGGTACCTCCCACTCAAAGGGACTGGCTCTGCCATCAGAGGCTCCTTTGTCATGGAAAAGAATCTGTGTGCTGGCCCCAGGACCTTTCACCTCCACCACCCCATGGCAGTGCCCCAGTAGGGCAGGGTCTTGTTACACACATGGGCGTGCACACACACTCCTCCTCGGCATGTGCACATGCGTGTGACCCTCCCCAGGCACACACACCAGGACACACGCAAACATGTGATCTACTCCTACTGCTCCTAGTCCTGGAAGGGATCTTCCAGGGCCAGGCAGGGCCATAGCCATGAGAGGCTCCGGCCGAGCAGCCCCTTGGAAGTTTCTCTCCCCAGTTGCCCGAGGCCCTGTGACTGCTGGTGCTAGTTAAGCTGCCCCCCGCAGGCTGGCTGGGCCATGCTGGAAACTCGGCTGGAATCACAGCCTCTCCAATTGGGGGACTCCAGCCACCCACCCCCTAAGGGATCTCTCCCCACCAGGGCATGAAGCACTGAGTGGCCCGGTACCAAGCTCCGGGCTCGGGTTGCACGGGAGCTGATCTCCAGTCGTTCTGACACTGGCTGGGGGAGCAGCTATATATCCGGAGCCACTGCAGCGTATAAATCCCCATTTATCCTCCTGGCCTGGAGTGAGTGTGTAGAAACAGCAGGTTGGTGATGTGTTCCAGAGAGGCTGCTGGTTTTGGGAGCCTGATGCAAGGCTCCTGGGAGCAAATTTTCTGAGGCACTGGGCCCTCACAGCTCCCAATCAGTAAAAACATCCACTGTCTGGATGTAGGAGGACCAACAGGCCCAGCAAAATGGACTGTGCTGGGACACTGACTTAGGATGCTGATAGACTGGGATCCAGTCCTTCCTATAACCTTCTGCATTAAGCTAAATAGATGGAGCTCCTGGAGTCTCTCACTCTAAGGCAGGTTTTCTAATCCTTGAGTCAGTCTCCTGGCTCTTCTCCGCCCCCCTCTCCAATTTATCAACATCCTCCTTGAACTGTGAGCACCAGACCTGGACACAGGATTCCAGCAGTGGCTGCACCAGTGCCAGCTACAGAGGGAAAAGAACCGCTCTCCTCCAACTCCACATTCTGCTGCTTCTGTGTCCCAGGATCACATTAGCCCTTGCTCCAATCTTCCTGCAAAGGTGTAATGGTTTAGCTAGTCCTTGCCCTTTGTGCCAGGTGCTGTACCCCCACAGTCAGCTGAACCCAAGCTCCCACTCACAGAGGTTCTAGACACCAAAGGATTCGGGGAGGCTTCCATTCCAAACCTGCCTTCTCAGTTGCTTGTAACTTTTCAGTCCAAACTCACTTGATGGCTTTTCTGGGGGGGGGGTCTCCAACCAGGGAAATCCAGTGATGCCTTGGAGGGGGAGGGAGGGGGGGGGGGAAGAGGGGGTCATTCACAGATATTTTTCACTCCCCTTGCTAATGGAAGTGATAGGTTCCCCAGGGCCCACACATTCCCTCTCCTTTATGATCCCCAAGAGCTTGACACTTTCCCCTTGGCAAACACAGCTCAGTAACCTGGCTCTGTAGCTCTCTCTCCCTTTGGCTTTGCAGCCAGCCACTTGCGCACCGCCTGATGGCACAGGAATGCTCTGGCAAAGGTCTACAAAACAAGCCACGGTAGAGCAGGTACACCATCACCCAGGGGTGACAGATCATGGGAGTCTCTACAACAGTGACTGGAAGCGTGAAGGCGGTGGCTTGATTGCCTTGGAGTTTAACTGCTAAGCAGCTCGGTGCCTGGCTAGCATTCAGAGGGGACACAGTGGCATGAGACTGCTCTAAGATATGGTTCAGCAAAGGTTGGGGACCATCTGTTTCCTGGCCTCCCCCAAGAGAAATCATATTGCCCTTTGGTCTGTGCATGCCCTATCCTGTGCTTGCTTTCTCGGGGCCCCCATGGGTCAAGATCAGACTCATTACGTGGCTGCAGGCATTTCAGCCCGAGCAGCACGGCCATACAGTCCCGGCCATCAAGAGGGGCCAGGTGCTGCAGCATGCTCACTGATCGCAGGTGAGGGGCTGTCACACGGATGCTGACTGCTTGTTTTCTCCGATCTATTGGCAGCCAGTTCCATTGCTTGACACAGCAGGACCAATTCACTAGGGAGCAAGATTAATGACAGATGGGCTCTGCTGCCCACTTACCTATGGCTGGCCTGAGTGCATCACTTCACATTCCTTTACTCTGCTCACCACCCCTCGGGCTCAGCCCAGCCTCTGCTGCTCCCCCACCTCCTGCCAACCGGGCAGCCAGGGATGCAGCACACCCTGACCTTCCAAGACACTCACCCGGGGCCCGCCCAGCATTATATAAGTGGGTGGGTGGATGAGCCTCTGCTTAACCTAGTTACCTAGTGAACTATTTTCAACAAGCACCCGAGCCAACATGCAAGCTGTGAACCTGCCAGGACAGCGGGCACCGCACCCAGTGGGGGAGGGCAGATACGGAGTCAGCCACTGTTCTAGCGACAGTGAGGGGCAGAGCAGGGGACCTGGGAGAGTTTCATCCGATTACAGCGAGGAGGGTTTGCAGCGGAGGCCGGGAGGCAATGTCTGCCCCTCTCTGGGCTTGGGGAAAAGGGCCTTCCAATGAAAGCACAAGGCCCTGCTAGGGTCTGACTGTCTGAGAGCTCCATCCCCTGGGATGGCCGCTAGTGGGCCAGGCTCAGGGGCCTGGAGTTAGAAGACCTTCTCCCCAGAGCTAACCCAGACTTCTGGCCCTCCTTCCACAGCTCTGCCCCCCTGCAGCCCCACATGCTAGGACCGGCATGTCTGGCTTCCTGCTGGGCCGGAGCCCAGCCTGAGCTTGGGGCTCCAGCAGCAGTCACACTGCAAAGGGGGCAGTCATGAAGGAGCCAGGGCATTTCTGGCAGCGCTGAAGCAGACATCAGAGCGGCCTGCACTGCCATGCTCAGGATGGAGTTCACGATCCACAGGCGTGGGGCTGAAAGTCTAGGTGGAGATGTCACTTGGCAAGAAGTCTCCCTCTCTTCCCCAAATCCCTCCTGCTCGTGGAAATCCCCTGCACAGGACAGGAGGGAAGCCACAGGAGTCTCTCAAAAGGGGGGGGGTGGGGAGGGCAGATGTTCTCTGAGTCTTGGCCATAACAATCATCCACACGTGGGCACTGTTCAAAAGAGCCCTGGAGCTGGAAGCTGCCACGCCCCCACCTCTAAAGCCACCTCTGGCTTCACCATGGATTCCAGCACCTGATTTTTGACCCCTCCCGTGTGTGGACGAGATGGTGAAGGGCCAACACACTGCGATTACCCTAGAGAGCTAGTCTACTGGGACAGTGCCTATGCAGAGTCACCGGAACGTGAGCCCATTCATAGCAGTGGGACACGAACTTGCCTTGCACCACGGCTCTGGACCATCTCTCATCTGTGGGACCAGTGCTGCCAGCTCTTTGGAAACCAGGGAACAAAGTCACACCACAGCAGCAGGCTCCACCCAGCCTCCACATCCCAGTGCATCCCACAGTGCAAACCAACCAACCCTTTCCAGGAGGTCATGCTACAGTGCCCAAGGGGTGGTGTCAAAGGGACAATAGATGGGCATGCCAGGCCAGGGCTGAAGCTAGCGGATTCTAGAGAAGACCCTTAAGCAGAGGCCAGGCCTGCAGGAGGGTGGGGGAAGGTGGGATTTAGGAGCCTAGAAGTCAGGAGATATTCCCAGTATGCACTGTGTTAAGCTGATGGTAAGGCTGGGGCTGGTCCCAACAAGTTGGGCCAATGGACCTGCAGCACTGCTGGCAGCCAAAGCACCGGACCAGCCAGGTTGCCTGATTAAGTTGCAGTGTCCCACCTTGGTGTCCCAACCGTGGGAAGAGCGTGACCCTGCTCAGCCAAGCGTTACCCCGCCATCAGGTGGCCACAGAGTGCAAACAGGCAGCCCGGGGGGGGGGGGGGGGGGGGGGGAGACAGATACCATATTTCAGCCCCACAAACACTCATCACAGTAAATATCCCTAGCCACACACACACCCCCCCACAATGAGCTCCCCCTACAACCTCCTGCCACATGTCCCCACCTGGCCTTGATCTCTGCCGAAAAAACCCAATGCACTGCCGTCCTAACGCTGGGGTAAAACGGACCAGCTTAGAGACCAAACCACAAAAGACTCATGCAGCAGTTGCCCTGTGCCCTGTCTGCGGCCTCTCAGTCCACCCAGTTGTGACAAACTGGGGTTCTGCCCACACCACTTCTGAATCATGGCTGATTTTATTATATTGGATCATGAAATCCCTGGTAGGAAAAAAGCCTCTGGGTATGTGGATCGCCCATCAGATAGCAGGGCTAGGCCCCCACGGTGACCAATCAGTACCCACCGATCCTCTGTTCAAAGTAAAACATCCCCAGAAGCCAAGAGCTGCTGCTGCTGGGTCAGCTGCTTGTCCCCAAGGCCCAGCAAAGCAAGCAGCCTCTTTGGAGGGTCACTGCCATGCCTGCCCCACGACCCATGGGCCTGTGTCACACCAGAGGAGGAAAAGGCAACACTACAACGCCAGATGCGCCCTGCAGGGGCAGGCAGCCCCCCACCCACAACACCTGGAGAGACTCTCTGTGCTCCCAACCCAGCATCCTCCAAGCTGGGAAATGCGGTGGGTGGGTCAGGCCCAGTCGGGAGAAGCCAGCTGGACCTGCGATGGCCAGTCTGCAGGAGGAGAGATTCCCCCATTGCCAACGGCGTACCAGACAACAGCAAGAAGGCAGAAAACCTCTGGTGGCACAGATAAGCCATTGCTTGGGCGCTGCTGGGCAGAAACCAGAAGCAGCCTGCAGCTCATTCACCTAAACCAACACGCCACAGAGACACTGTCCAGGGCCTGAAAACCGGCTGGAACAGCCCGAGTGTCAATCTAGGACAAGCTCAAGGATTCCGCCCCCCCTCCGCCGGCCCAAGGCCTCTCCCTTCCCATCCATCTGCACTCAGCTGGGCCGGAGTCCTTGGCTGGAGCCAAGAGGGGGGAAGCCCCCAGACCGCAGGCACTGACTGGAAACCCCCAAGCCCACTCCCACGCAGACGAGGAAGCCTCGCGTGTGAATTCCCAGCAACCCTGGGCTCTTTGGCAGCTCTCGCCACCCCGGCAGCCCCCTCCCAAGAGCCCGGCCTCCGCCAGCGCCTGGATCAGGGGCAGACCTGCCCCCTCCCCGTGCAGGGCTCTGCAGGCAGCCAGGCCCCAGGGCTGGCCCACAGCCCCCGACCCACTCTGGGCCCGTTCTTCCGGCTCCTCAGGCATCGCCCGAAGGGGTCCTGCCCAGTGCCCACCTCGCCTTGCCCAGCCATGCCCGGAGCAGCGTCCCCGCCAGCACTCCCCAGAACCTGCCCCACACTGCGCAGGCAGCCGCAGCTGGGCGGCAGCGGGGGCCCCGGATGGCGACCCCGCTCCTACCCCCCAGCTGGCACCCGACCCACCTCGCCCATGGCATCAGCTCTGTTGCTATGGAAACCCACTTTTCCTGGGCATCCATCAGCCCGAACCCGAATTCAACCGCAACCAGGAGCATTTAAAACAAAAACAAAAAAACCCAACAAAAATGGCAGCTTCCCAGGGCGGGGGGGGGGGGGGGAGCCGGGGGGACCCCCCTCCCCGCCCTGGAGCAGGCAGCTCCAGCGCCCCCGGCTTAGCCAGCCCCCCGATGCCTCCTTCCCCGCGGGCAGCCGGGCCGCTTGCAAAGGGTTTTCCTTCCATGCAACAAAGGAGAGGGCGCAAAATATCCTCCCCTTCCCGACGCGCTGGCCTCGGGGGGCGCCTGCCCCAGCCCCCGGCGGGCATCCCCTTACCCCAGCCCGGGGACGACGCCACCGTCCCCCCGCCCCCCTCCCCCGGGGCCGTGCCCAGCCCCCGCTCCGGCCCAGCCACTTACCTTCCAAGGAGACAAAAATGGCCCTTTGCCTTCCTCGCCCTCTTCCTCCCTGCGCGGCGTTGCTGGGGGGAGGGGGGGCTCACTGAGCCTGCTGCTGGCCCGGCTCCATGGCGGGGGGGCGGAGGGGCTCGGCGGGGGGGGAAGGGGGGGCTCGGCGGGTGTAACTAACAAAGCCCTGGCGCTGCGGCCCCTCCGTGCCCTGCCTCCGCTCCTGCTGCTGCCGCTGCCTGAGCCACCGCGGGGTGAGTGAGCCGCTGCGCGCAGCTCCCCACCTCCATCCTGCCTCCCTCCCAGCTCCAATTGCACAATAGCAGCCCGGCAGCCTCATCAATATTCATAGCCTGCTGGGAGGCTGAGCCCTCCCTCCCCCACCCAGGCGAAAGCAATGGAGCTCCTATCTGGAGGCAGGGGATTTTTGGGGGGGAGGGGGAGTTGGCTGCAGCCCCCCACCCCCACTCGGGGTGGGAAAGACAAACAAAGGGCTTTGCTCTCTGCTGGAGGCCGGGTTGGCTGCACAGGGGCACTGGGATTTCAGCCCGTGCAGGGAAAGGGCGACTGCGCGCCCCCACAGGGGTTGCCACCTGTGCGAGTGTCCCCCTTTTTTGAGGACGGTGTTCTGGGGGCTCCGCATGCCTCGCCATGGGCTCGGGATCATCCCACGTGACCTGGTTGCGTGCCTACCTCCCAGCCACCCATCCCTGGCATTGTGACCAGCCGGAGAGCGGGGCGATGTGTCCCAGTTAGGAGGCCTCGGCTACAGTTCCCCATGGGAGTTTGGAGCCTAAATAGCCTTGGGGATCCAGGCCTTGGCCCTTTTGCTCATGCTTTCATCTCCGGAGGGCCTGGGCTTTGTTCCTCATGGCAGCCAAGACGATGCTGCCACCCACCCCTGACGTGTGTGCACCCGACTCCGCTCCCCAACACAGCACCTTACGCAATTCAGGCAAAACACCCGAGACCCCGCATCCAGGCACTTCACCCCTAACAGTCTCCCACGCCCACCATACGCTGTCGCCCCCACACAATTCCCAGATGAAAAGCACAGCTATGTATTATTGTTATGAACACAACACCCCCATCCCTCCCCCACACCCCTGATACACCCCGCATTGCCTGAGCCAAGCTGAGCTGCCATGCTCTGTACAGTAGAGATTCAGGTGCAGTATATTGTAGAATCATCTCTGAATGTAAACTCCCCCAAGGGCCTTAAATGTAAACTCCCCCAAGGCCCTTAGCCCCTGGTAGCCCCATGGACCAGCAATGACATAGAATACTCACAGGCATAAAGCCCCCTCTGAGTAATAGCCTGGGGCAGGGGCATGTCAGATGAGGGGTGCAAGAGGAGGTTTGACCAGGGCAGTCCTTTGACCTGATGTTTTCCTGCTGCTGCAGCCCCCATGGTGCTATGATGGTGGAAGATGCACAGGGCCCAAATCAGCCCCTGAACAGGGGAGGCAGCACTGCAGGGAAGAACCCATCCCCCTCTCCTGGGCATCACTGCTCCCTAGAGGCCATTAGGGACAGGAGCTTTCCAAGGAGCCTGGAAACTCCGGCCTGTTTTTATGAAACCTGGCACCATTCCTCTTTGGGCCTACACAGCAGCTTCAGTTCCCCTCTGCTGGGGTTCCTCAGAGCTCATGCGCAGGGGAGCCCATTGCAGGGCCCCAGTGCAGCTGTCACCCACTCTGACAGGCGAAAGTGGAACATTTTACCTCTTTTTTTCAAACCGTTCCTGTTCCTTCCTGTCACTTAATTAATCTGGTTTTCCCCAGGACACGATCTGGGTGTCTCCTGGGAGCGGATTTGTTGTTTGCTTGAGTTTGTTTCAATGGCATATTTCATCACTATTTTATTTTCCAGCAGTGCAGCCAAAGACTCAGGGAATGTGCCCCCCCTCCCCCCTCCCCACACACACAGACACACTGCACTGGCTTAGAATACAGTTTGGTGTAGGATTTTGGTGCCCTACGTGTGCCGATGCATGAACCTTTCCCCGTGCAGAGGTGTCTCTATTGTAAGCTGTAACATGAAACAAATGGGTGCGAGGGTGCCAGAGTGCCAGCCACAAGCCACTGGGGCTCTCAGAGTAGGCCCTGGCTAATCAGCAGTGGAATAGTGCACAGCACTTCCATGTGATTTCCCATTAGGGTTCAGAATGAACAATCAAGGCACACAACTCTGTTTCAGCACCATGGATTGAGTTAGTCGCCCATGGATGTTGCAGAATAAATGCAGGCATGTGGCTTGGTGGGATGATGATGTTAAAGGCCTCTCCAGTCCCACCTTTATACTTCCTCCTTCCTCTTCAGCTCTTTCTCTTTTTCACCCCCTCTTTTTCACTTCCCTGACTCCTTGGTATTAGCAGCCCTGGAGACAGCAGCCATGCCTATTCCCAGCGGAGGGTGCTGCTGCCCATTGGTTCGGGAGTGTAACATGGGCCAGAGAATTTTATCAGTCACCTCTTCATGCAGCCCAATACCTTGTGTTTGGCTAAAGCATCCTCCAGAAAGGCAGCCAGTCTTGATCTGAAGACATCAACAGAGGTAGAAGCCACCACTTCCCTGAGGAGTTTGTTGCAGTGGTTACTCACCAGCACTAGTACAAATTTGTGCCTTATTTCTCATTTTAATTTGTCTGGTGTCAACCTCCAGCCATTGGTTCTTGCTCTGCCTTTCTCTCTATTAGCACCTGGTGTTTTCTCCCTGGGAAGGGTATTGTGTGTTTGTACAGCACCGGGCACAAAGCATCCAGGACAAGGGC
Organism: Terrapene triunguis; assembly: GCF_002925995.2. NCBI lineage: Eukaryota > Metazoa > Chordata > Testudines > Emydidae > Terrapene > Terrapene triunguis. The sequence goes on from NW_020664400.1 coordinate 2,299,065, forward strand.
TCTGAGGTGCTATGAGAATACAAAGATTGAATAATAACAATAATACTCACACTGCAATCACATCACCTCTTGAGCTTTTTTTTTGACAAGCTGAACAGATCCATACCTTGAATAATGTTTGCGGCACTTCTCTGCACCCTATCCAAATTTCCAACAGACCGAGGGTCTATCCAAGTTCTGGCCCAGAGTCCCCAGTCATGGGAAGGACAGCTGACCACACTACAGTATTATTCTCACCTCCCTTTCTCCCACAAGTCCATCTCTTCTGCTCCCTCCAAGATTCCTACACTGAGAAATAAACCAAGTATTTGATAAAACATTCACTCAATTTCACCTTTAAAACTTAGACCTTTCGTATAGATTCTACTAAGTGGGATACAACTCTAGTAGCAGAGCAGTAATGACACCTTGTAGCCATTTGCACTGCCATCATTAGGTTCCAGAATCAAGAGCCCTATTAAATGGATGCAGCACACTGCTTCACACTGGCTGCCTGCAGACTCAGGAATGCAGCCTAGTCTCACACAGAAGCTTTTCTTCTTCCCAGCTAAAAAGGGCTTTGCTTGAATGAAAGCTGAAATCTGGCAGGACGTACTGGATACTTCATTCCTGCCCCTCCACAGGAGACCTTCATTCAGAGGAGGGCAGGGGCTCTGAGGCAGTTATTCCCACTGGCCCTGGATACAGGAAAACACGTTAATTTTTACCCACTGTTCAAAGCTGAGACAAGAGGCACCATGTCAAGGCTCTGCTCACTGCCCGACCCCCGACGGCACTGCTGTGGTATGAAGCCAGGAGCTAGTGATGTGAGGATGTCCCCTCCCTGATCTGTCCTGGAACAACTGACACCCGACTCCAGAGTGACCACTGAAGCCGCTGCATGCTGTGCAGACTCGCCCAGGGTAGCTCAGATCCTTGTACCCCACTCTTGAGTCAGCAACAAGGGGGGAGGGAGGGGCATTTCTGAATGATGGATAACGCAGGTTGGAGAGGGCCTCAGTTGCTTTTCACACTGTAAATTCAGGTCTGGTCCCAGAAGGCCCTGTAGATGTCTGGAGATCTGGCAGGGTTACGACGCCAACCAAGCTCTGACTGCTTCAGACTCCTCGCCATTCTCTCAAATGCCTGCCAAACCCTTGGGGAAAAAGCTCTCTGCTCCCTCCAGAGAAAGGCTGAGAGAGCTCTAAGGAGTCCTCCTGCAAGCTCATCTCAGGCCTTTGTTCGCTATCATACAGCAGCCAAGAAGTTGCAGACTTGTTATTTCCTTCGCAGGTCACTTTTCTGGAACATCCCCCTCGAAGCTCACTCTCCCTCCAGGAGGCTGTTGAGCAGAGCTGGGGTTTACTGTTGCTGTGACCTCCTTGGAGATCCCTCAGAGAAACGATGTTTCCAAATCTTTCAGCAAATGTTACATGATTTGACTCTCTCTCAACCCCTGCCTGGAGCACGAAGCCAAGGCACAACTGGGCCAGCGCAGCAATTTGCAAATGGAGAATAAAGCCAATTGTACATGGGGAAAATGACCAGGAAAAAAATCTTTGTTAACTTCTAGGTGTCACCTACCTTAGGGGGAGACACTTGGAGAATGCTGTGCTTCCCTGAGAAAGCACAGAGCCTGTTAGCAGATCAAAGATACAGTCTAGTTAGCTGATTTCCCAGTTACTGATGTGATGAATTGGTTCATCATTCTAGATTTGTCGCATCATGCTACAAAGGGTTAATGATTGCTATGTAGTGGGTCCTTGATACATGGACAATCACTCACATAGTGTGCTAAGCACCTTTCTTTCAGGCTAAGTGGAAGGAGTAATTAAATGGCCCTTTATGTAGCAATAGCTGGAAGCAATAGAAGTCACCACCCAAAGCACTAGGCCGTATGGTCTGAGGGGTTTCCTTGGAATTGGTTGCAAATGTGGGTGCCAAGGGATTATTTGGCAAGCAGTTTGTGTGCCGGAGCAGAAAAAGCCGACATCGAGAGAAGCAGTTATGAGCCTGGCCCTGAGAGGAAGCAGAGAGCCCTCTGGAGAGGTGAACTGGGGGATTTCTGAGCAAGGAAACTGCCTGCTGATTTTTGTTTCTGCTGTGTGCAGGGAAAGAGGACATGGTGTATGTTCCCTGTAAATGAACAGGATGGCACCAGAGAAATATCTACCTCATATCGTCAATTTCCCCTCCTCACAGAAACAAGCCAGTGAGGCCCCGGATCTCCACTCACCGCTCGAGCCCAAGGAGCAAGAGTCCCTGAGGTTCATCCCCAGACTTCGTAGCGTCTGTGCTTTTTGCTGAAGTGGAGCCTTCCATTTGAATGTCTAGGCCAATGTTTCAACCCACACCCAGCCAGCCTGTCTCCCCCCAGCTACTGGGCTGGCTGGCCTGGAGCTCAGACATGATGCTAGAGTCCAGCTAGCTCTTACAATGACCAATGGGAGCCCCGAGGCAACCTAGAGAGCACAATGCCCCATCACCATCCCTCCGGGCTAAGGGTAGCGCCGAGCAGGCAGGCCAGTGCAAGGCAGAGAAGGACTCCTAGGGATGGGTGTGGGGGGGGGCGCAGAGAGACGGGCAAGGGACAGATCAGAGTCAGGACAGCTGCTGCAGAGGGAGAAGAGCTCTTGTCTGGGACCCCTCACACTCTTGCAACACCTTCTCCGTGGGCAGAGGAGACATGTTCACAGCTGGGAGCCAGTGCTTCTGGAACAGCCTGGGCTCGCTGGCTTTCCCTAAGCCAGGCCCCGCACTCTGAGCCTGTCACCCCTGCACCGGTTTTTGCCTCCGTCATCTGGCAGCTGCTTTGGCCTGAGGGCTACCCTAAGTTGTGACCCTATTTCTCTGGAGCTTTGCAGGGGTGCAAGAATCTCTGGGGACAGGTCCACCTCAGCCACACCCCCTTCCTCCTCTGGCCCATCCCATGCCCAGGGCTTCTGCAGTCAGCTGAGCACAGGGGGTTCCCTAGATAGGGACACAGAGGGGCCCTCACCCCTGCCCTGTGGCTCCTTTACAGGAGCCTCACTGGCAGATCAATAGGATGTCAGGCAGGAAGCCTTGGACACCTGCTGGACCTGTAGACAGCCACTGAACTGAGGAACGCGCTCTTCTGCCTCCCAGCAGCCAGGTGTTGCTTCCCTCCTCTCTGATGGTCACCCAGCTGCAGTGCCCCCAGCACCCCTCACCCCCAGGAAGGCCTGAGGAGGACCTCAAACCAGAAGGACTGATGGGAACATCACAAGCCTCTAGGCAGCTACCCCACCCCCGCCTTGGGATGTAAGAGCTAGGGAGACTCTGGGCCACGGAGGCCCCTCTGACTGCAGCACCCAAACTGGGCACAAGGGGATTACACTGTCTCCCTGCCCCCCAAACACACCCAAAGCCGGGCACAGGGCAAGCATCCCCAATCCCCGCCCCCAGGCCAGAGGCACCCAGCCCCCCTCCTCCCCTGAAGCTGGGTGCAGGGCAGGCACACCCCAATCCACACAAGCCAGGGGCACCCTGCTGCCCTCACACGCTCAAGCTGGGCTAAGGGAAAGCACCCCCAACCCCCTCCAGCCAGGTGCAGGACACCCTTGGTCTGGTCATAAGAACATAAGAATGGCCCTACTGGGTCAGACCAAGGGTCCATCTAGCCCAGTATCCTGTCTTCTGACAGTAGCCAGTGCCAGGTGCCCCAGAGGGAATGAACAGAACAGGGAATCATCAAGTGATCCATCCCCTCTTGCTCATTCCCAGCTTCTGGCAAACAGAGGCTAGAGACACCATTCCTGCCCATCCTGGCTAATAGCCATTGATGGACCTATCCTCCATGAATGTATCTAGTTCTCTTTTGAACCCAGTTATGGTCTTGGCCTTCACAACATCCTCTGGCAAGGAGTTCCACAGGTTGACTGTGCGTTGTGTGAAGAAATACTTCGTTTTATTTGTTTTAAACTTGCTGCCTATTAATTTCATTTGGTGACCCCAGTTCTTGTGTTTTGAGAAGTAGTAAACAACACTTCCTTATCTACTTTCTCTACACCAGTCATGATTTTATAAACCTCAATCATGTCTCCCCTTAGCCGTCTCTTTTCCAAGCTGAAAAGTCCCAGTCTTATTAATCCCTCCTCATATGGAAGCCATTCCTTACCCCTAATCATTTTTGTTGCCCTTTTCTGAACCTTTTCCAATTCTAGCATATCTTTTTTGAGATGGGGCGACCACATCTGCACACAGTATTCAAGATGTGGGCATACCATGGATTTATATAGAGGCAAGATGATATTTTCTGTCCTATCATCTATCCGTTTCTTAATTCTTCCCAGCATTCTATTAACTTTTTTGACTGCCGCTGCACATTGAGTGGATGTTTTCAGAGAACTCTCCACAATGACTCCAAGATCTCTTTCTTGGGTGGTAACAGCTAATTTAGACCCCATCATTTTATATGTATAGTTGGGATTATGCTTTCCAATGTGCATTACTTTGCATTTATCAACATAAAATGTCATCTGCCATTTTGTTGCCCAGTCACCCAGTTTTGTGAGATCCTTTTGTAGAGCTTTGCAGCCTGCCTGGGTCTTAATTATCTTGAGTAATTTTGTATCATCTGCAAATTTGGCCACCTATTCTGTTTACCCCTTTTTCCAGATCATTTATGAATATGTTGAATACGACCGGTCCCAGAACAGACCCCTGGGGGACACCACTATTTACCTCTCTCCATTCTGAAAACTGACCATTTATACCTACCCTTTGTTTCCTATCTTTTAACCAGTTACCAATCCAAGAGAGCACCTTCTCTCTTATCCCATGGCAACTTACTTTGCGTAAGAGCCTTTGGTGAGGGACCTTGTCAAAGGCTTTCTGAAAATCTAAGTATACTATATCCACTGGATCCCCTTGGTCCACATGCTTGTTGACCCCTTCAAAGAATTCTAGTAGATTGGTAAGGCATGATTTCCCTTTACTAAAACCATGTTGACTCTTCCTCAACAAATTATGTTCATCTATATGTCTGACAATATTGTTCTTTATTATAGTTTCAACCAGTTTGCCCAGTACTGAAGTCAGGCTTACAGGCCTGTAATTGCCAGGATCACCTCTGGAGCCCTTTTTTTAAAAATTGGCATCACAATAGCTTCACATTAGCTATCCTCCAGTCATCTGGTACAGAAGCTGATTTAAATGATAGGTTACAGACTACAGTTAGTAGTTCTGCAATTTCACATTTGAGTTCCTTCAGAATTCTTGGGTGAATACCATCTGGTCCTGGTGACTTATTGCTGTTTAATTTATCAATTTGTTCCAAAACCTCCTCTAATGATACCTCAATCTGGGACAGTTCCTCAGACCTGTCACCTAAAAAGAATGGCTCAGGTTTGGGAATCTCCCTCACATCCTCAGCCGTGAAGACGGATGCAAAGAATTAATTTAGTTTCTCCGCAATGGCCTTATCGTCCTTGAGTGTTCCTTTAGCACCTCGATCATCCAGTGGCTCCACTGGTTGTTTAGCAGGCTTCCTGCTTCTGATGTACTTAAAAAATTTTTTGCTATTACTTTTTGAGTCTTTGGCTAATTGTTCCTCAAATTCTTTTTTGACCTTCCTAATTGTATTTTTATACTTCATTTGCCAGTGTTTATGCTCCTTTTTATTTTCCTTACTAGAATTTAACTTCCACTTTTTAAAGGATGCCTTTTTGCCTCTCACTGCTTCTTTTACTTTGTTGTTTAGCCACGGTGGCTCTTTTTTGCTTCTCTTACTATGTTTTTTAATTTGGGGTATACATTTAAGCCTCTATTATGGTGTCTTTAAAAAGTTTCCATGCAGCTTGCAGAGATTTCACTTTTGGCGCTGTATCTTTTATTTCTGTTTAACTAACCTCCTCGTTTTTGTGTAGTTCCCCGTCTGAAATTAAATGCTAAATTGTTGGGCCGCTGTGGTGTTTTTCCTGCCACAGGGATATTAAATTTAATTATATTATGGTCACTATTACCAAGTGGTCCAGCTATATTCACCTCTTGGACCAGATCCTGTGCTCCACTTAGGACTAAATCAAGAATTGCCTCTCCTCTGGTGGGTTCCAGGACCAGCTGCTCCAAGAAGCAGTCATTTAAGGTGTCAAGAAACTTTATCTCTGCATCCTGTCCTGAGGTGACATGTATCCAGTCAATATGGGGATAACTGAAATCCCCCATTATTATTACTGCGTTTTTTATTTTAATAGCCTCTCTAATCTCCCTGAGCATTTCACAGTCACTATCACCATCTTGGTCAGGTGGTCGGTAATATATCCCTTATTATTATTAGAGCATGGAATTTCTATCCATAGAGATTCTATGGTACAGTTTGATTCATTTACGATTTTTACTTCATTTGATTCTATGCTTTCTTTCACATATAGTGCCACTCCCCCACCAGCAGGACCTGTTCTGTCCTTCCGATATATTTTGTACCCTGGTATTACTGTGTCCCATTGATTATCCTCATTCCACCAAGTTTCTGTGATGCCTATTGTGACGGGTTGGGTCACAAAAACCCCTTTGGGACTGCCACCTGATGTGCTGGGACTACCTCTGAGCCTGTTTTCCCTGCCAGCTTGCGACTTCAGTATCTTGCCTTGTTTGAGCTAGACACGCTTGCCTGCTGCAAACACAGATCCAAGTCTGAACCATGTCCCCCACAAGCTGCAGGCTTAACTAAAAACAGCTTAAGAAGTGCTCCTTTCTCTAGCACTCAGATATCCAGCTCCCAATGGGGTCCAAACCCCAAATAAATCCGTTTTATCCTGTATAAAGCTTATACAGAGTAAACTCAAAAATTGTTCGCCCTCTATAACACTGACAGAGAGATATGCACAGCTGTTTGCCCCCACGGGTATTAATACATACTCTGGGTTAATTAATTAGTAAAAAGTGATTTTATTAAATACAAAAAGTAGGATTTAAGTGGTTCCAAGTAATAACAGACAGAACAAAGTAAATGACCAAACAAAATAAAATAAAACATGCAAGTTTGAGCCTACTACAGTAGGAAACAATGCAGGTAAATCTCACCCTCAGAGATGTTCCAATAAGCTTCTTTGACAGACTAGCCTCCTTCTAGTCCGGGCCCAATCCTTTCCCCTGGTACAGTCCTTGTTCCAGCTCAGGTGGTAGCTAGGGGATTTCTCATGATTGCAGCCCCATTTGTTCTGTTCCACCCCCTTATATATCTTTTGCACAAGGCGGGAATCCTTTGTCCCTCTCTGGGTTCCCACCCCTCCTTCTAGATGGAAAAGCACCAGGTTAAAGATGGATTCCAGTTCAGGTGACATGATCACATGTCACTGTAAGACTTCATTACCCACTTGCCAGCACACACGTATACAGGAAGACTTATAAGTAAACAGAGCCATCTACAGTCAATTTTCCTGATTAATGGGAGCCATCAAGATTCCAAACCACCATTAATGGTCCACACTTTGCATAATTACAATAGGACCTCAGAGTTATATTTCATATTTCTAGTTTCAGATACAAGAATGATACATTCATACAGATAGGATGAATACATGCGAAGAACATAACCTTTGCACAGATATGTTACATGGCATATCTAGCATAAAACATAGTCCAGTTATGTCATATTTATATTCATTAGCATATTTCTATGAAGCATTATGGGGTGCAACGTCACACCTATTATCTCAATATCCTCATTTAATACTAGGGTCTAGTTCACCCATTTTATTATTTAGACTTCTAGCATTGGTATATGAGCACTTTAAAAACTTGTCTCCTTTTAGCTGTCTGCCATTACACGATGTAATTGAATGGGACTCTTTTTTATTTGACTGTTTCTGATCAGACCCTGCCTGTGTTTTTATCATTTTCCATCCTCTCATCCTCACTAGAACATAGAGATTCTCTATTAATAGATCCTCCCCAAAGGATGTCCGAACCACATGCTCCTCCGCACCTGTCGGCTTTCCCCCAGGCCTTAGTTTAAAAACTGTTCTACGACTTTTTTAATGTTAAGTGCCAGCAATCTGGTTCCATTTTGGTTTAGGTGGAGCCCATCCTTCCTGCATAGGCTCCCCCTTTCCCAAAAGTTTCCCCAGTTCCTAATAAATATAAACTCCTCCCCCCTACACCATCGTCTCGTCCACACATTGAGACCCTGCAGTTCTGCCTGTCTAACTGGCTCTGCGCGTGGAACTGGGAGCATCTCAGAGAATGCTACCATAGAGGTCCTGGACTTCAATCTCTTACCTAGCAGCCTAAATTTGGCCTCCAGGACCTCTCTCCTACCTTTCCTTATGTCATTGGTACCAAGGCCACCGCGAGCGGGTTGGGGCCCTGGTGAAAAATTTTTCGGGCTCTCTTCCGGACCGCCGGGCCCTGGACCAACTAAACAGGGCCGACGGGGCGGGGGGAAGGGGGAAGCCGGGGAAGCCAGGCCCCAGGCCCTCTTCCGGACCGCCAGGCCCCGGTAATTTGTACCGGCTTCCCCCCCTTCTCGTCGGCCCTGATTGGTACCTACATGTAGCACGACCACCGGCTCCTCCCCAGCACTACACATAAGACTATCTAGATGTCTCGAGAGATCTGCAACCTTCGCACCAGACAGGCAAGTCACCACGCGATTCTCCCAGTTATCGTAAACCCAGCTATCTATGTTTCTAATGATCAAATCGCCCATTATTAATACCTGTCTCTTCCTAATAGCTGGCGTTCTCTCCCCCAGAGAGGTATCCTCAGTGCGAGAGGATACCACATCATCTGGAAGGAGGGTCCCAACTATGGGATTGTTTCCCTCTGCTCCAGTTAAATGCTCTCCTTCCCTGGGACTTTTATCCTCCTCAACAGCACAGAGGCTGTCAGACCGGGGGTGGGACCGTACTACTGAGTCCCGGAAAGTCTCATCTATGTGTATCTCTGTCTCCCTTAGCTCCTCCAGTTCAGCCACTCTGGTCTCCAAAGTCCGTACGCGGTCTCTGAGGGCCAGGAGCTCCTTGCACCGAATGCACACATACGCCACCCGTCCATAGGGCAGGTAATCATACATGCTGCAATAAACTGGGTAGCCCCCACTCTGTTGCTGGACTTCTGCCTCCATTCTCCTTTTACTCCTGCAGCTGGTTCCTTTGTTGTTGTTTTGTTTATATCAAGGGGGGTGTTTTTGGTTTTTAAGTTTAAAGAATGTTGAGTTCTAGCCCTGCTCACACTTCCCTTGTAAACTCCCTTGCAAAACTCCCCTGTTAGCCGCTCCTGTTCACTAGCCTGCGTGGCACTAGCCTCCTCATAGAATCATAGAATATCAGGGTTGGAAGGGATCTCAGGAGGTCATCTAGTCCAATCCCCTGCTCAAAGCAGGACCAATCCCCAGCCTGCAGCCAGCAGGGCCAAGGGGAAACCTGTAGTTTCTCCTTGAGACCGCCAGGGCTGTCATAGGCCCCTCCCAACCCCGCCCCTTATTTCAGGCAGCTCTCTCTGCTGATGCCAGGCCAGCATAGATCCTAGGGTGCCCCAGACCCCAGCAGCTTCACATCCCCTCTGAGACTGCCTCCCATACAATCCTTGCCAGCCCCAACCCCCCGTCACTGGGGGGGCAGGAACAGGCTCCTGCCTCCCCCACCTGCTGCCCAGCAGCTGATGGGCAGGCAGCGAAGGAGGCTCTGCAGGACGGGGACAGGGAGGGGTCTTGGGGGAGCAGTTTCACATGGGCCAATAACCCTTCAGCCCATTGCCAGGCCGGGCCATCCCATCCCACAGCGAGGACTGGGAAGTGTCACCCTGCTGCACTTTAAAGACTAACAGATTTATTTGGGCATAAGCGTAGATAAAAAACCCACTTCTTCAGATCCATGGAGTGGAAATTACAGATACAGGCACAGACATACTGGCACGTGAAGAGAAGGGAGTTACCTTACAAGTAGAGAACCAGTGTTGACAAGGCCAATTCAGTTAGGGTGGATGTAGTCCACTCCCAATAATTGATGAGGAGATGTCAATACCAAGAGAGGGAAAATTGCTTTTGTAGTGAGCCAGCCACTCCCAGTCCCTATTCAAGCCCAAATTAATGGTGTTAAGTTTGCAAATGAATTGTAGCTCTGCAGTTTCTCTTTTAAGTCTGTTTCTGAAGGTTTTTTTGTTGAAGAATGGCTACTTTTAAATCTGTTATAGAATGTCCAGGGAGATTGAAGTGTTCTCCTACTGGCTTTTGTATGTTACCATTCCTGATGTCCGATTTGTGTCCATTTATTCTTTTATGTAGAGACTGTCTGGTTTGGCCAATGTACATGGCAGAGGGGCATTGCTGGCACATGATGGCATATATCACACTAATAGATGTGCAGGTGAATGAGTCCCGGATGGTGTGGCTGATGTGGTTGGGTCCTCTAATGGTGTCGCTAGAGTAGATATGGGGACAGAGTAGGCAACGAGGTTTGTTACAGGGATTGGTTCCTGGGTTAGTGTTTCTGTGGTGTGGTGTGTAGTTGCTGGTGAGTATTTGCTTCAGGTTGGGGGGGCTGTCTGTAAGCAAGGACTGGCCTGCCTCCCAAGCTCTGTGAGAGTGAGGGATCGTTTTCCAGGATAGGTTGTAGATCGTTGATGATGTGCTGGAGAGGTTTTAGCTGTGGGCTGTATGTGATGGTCAGTGGTTTTCTGTTATTTTCCTTGTTGGGCCTGTCCTGTAGTAGGTGACTTCTGGGTACCCGTCTCACTCTGTCAATCTGTTTTCTCACTTCCCCAGGTGGGTATTGTAGTTTTAAGAATGCTTGATAAAGATCTTGTAGGTGAGGGATTGGAGCAAATGCGGTTGTATTTTAGGCATAGGCGTGCGCAGCCCATTTCATTAGGGTGTGCACCCAGGGAGCCCCGCCCTAGCCCCGCCCCTGCCCTGCCCTAGTCCCGCCCCAATCCACTCCCTCCTACTTCCCGCCCCATGACTTCTCCCCTCAGAACCCCCAACCCTCCCTGCTCCTTGTCCCCCCTGACTACCCTCTCCTGGGACCCCTGCCCCTAACTGCCCCCAGGACTCCACCCCCTGCCTAAGCCTCCCTGCTCCTTGTCCCCTGACTGCCCCCCTAGGACCCTACCCCCTACCTGTCCCCTGATTTCCCCTACCCTTATCCACACCCACGCCCCCAGATAGATTCCCACGGCTATCCAACTGCTCCCCACCCCCTGACAGGACCCCCAGAACTCCTGACTCATCCAACCCCCACAGCTCCTTGTCCCCTGACCACCACCTCCAGAGACACCCCCCACTAACTGCCCCCCCAGGACCCTGCTTGCTCCTTGTCCCCCGACTGCCCTGACCCCATCCACCCCCTGCCCCCTGAAAGACCCTGGGACTCCCATGCCCCATCCAATCGCCCCTGCTCCCTGACTGCCCCCCCAGAGACCTCCCGCCCCTAACCACCCCCCCGGGATCCCACCCCCTATCCAACCCACCCTGCTCCCTGTCCCCTGACTGCCCTGACCCCTATCCACCCCCCGCCCCCTGACAGACCCCCGGATTGTCTCCCATGCCCCATCCAATCCCCCCTGCTCCCCGACTGCCCCCTCCAGAGATCCCCCGCCCCTAATCACCACCCCCGGGATCCCACCCCCTATCCAACTCACCCTGTCCCCTGATTGCCCCCACCCCTTATCCAACCCCCCTGGCCCCGGACCCCTTACCATGAGATGAGGCTCCTAGCCTCCCCCCGGAGCCAAACACTGCCCCATGGGAGCAAGCAGCCCCGGCCCCCAGAGCGCTGCGTGTGCGGCGGCATGGCTGCAGGGGAGGGGGAGCATGTCTGACTCCCCGTGGAGCCCCGGCCCCCAGAGCGCTGCACGCGGTGGCATGGCTCCAGGGGAGGGGGGAGCATGTCTGCCTCACCACTGAGCCAAACGCTGCCCCGCAGGAGTGCGCAGCCCCGGCCCCCAGAGCGCTGCGCGTGCAGCGGCATGGCTCCAGAGGAGAGGGGGGAGGCGGGGGAGGGGGAGGCGGCTTGCTGCATTCGGCCGGGAGCGCGGACCCCGCGGCTTGCTGCACTGGGAGAGTGGAGCCATTTGCCAACCCCTGCATTAGGGTGTGCCTGGGCACACCCGGCACACCCCGTGCGCAAGCCTATGATCTTAGGGCTTGGATGTAGACAATGGATTGTGTGGCCAGGATGGTGTTTTCAGGAAGATCACCAATGCATTGTAGTTGGCCTTGTCAACACTGGTTCTCCACTTGTAAGGTAACTCCCTTCTCTTCTTGTGCCAGTATATTTATGCCTGTATCTGTAATTTTCACTCCATGCATGTGAAGAAGTGAGTTTTTTACCCACGAAAGCTTATGCCCAAATAAATCTGTTAGTCTTTAAGGTGCCATCGGACTCCTCATTGTTTTTGTGGTTACAGACTAACATGGCTACCCCACTGATAGCTGCTGCACCAGTGTGTGCACCCCATACAGAGCGGGGAGCCCTCAGCCAGCCGGTCTCCTGCCCGCTCATCCAGGGGACAGACAGGTTCCCCCATGCTCCGAGATGCCTCCGGCTCCTTCCCTCTCTCCCAGAAGCTTTAGTATCCATGCCTCAGCCAGGGGGAAGCCCCTCTGCCAGGCCAGTCAGGCTGTGCCAGCCAGGTACCTCCCGGTCACTCCTGTTCCCCTCCGGCCCAGACCTTCTGTAGGGGTGTGACGATGCGGTTCTGGCGGAACCCAACTGAGAGTGCCAACTCAGGACAAATTGCTCAAACAGGGCAGTTACAGCCCAAGGCTGGGGTTTTTCCACCTCTAAGGCAAACCAAACCAGCCAGACTAAGAGGACTTCGGTCTCACCCCACTGGCTAACCGCAAGTCTCACAAGCAATCTCCTTAGACACTCCAGTTTCCCAGTATTACCACCAGTGCCACTCGTTATGGGGACCAATGGTTATGAAAACCAAGACCCCAGTAAAAGAAAAAGGTTCTCCTGATCCCAAAGGACCAAGCCCCAGACCCAGGTCAATATTCAAATCAGATCTTACCCACAAATCACGCTGTTGCCAATCCTTTAGAATCTAAAATCTAAAGGTTTATTGATAAAAGAAAAAAGATAGAGATGAGAGTTAGAATTGGTTACATGGAATCAATTACATACAGTAATGGCAAAGTTCTTGGTTCAGGCTTGCAGCAGTGATAGAATAAACTGCAGGTTCAAATCAAGTCTCTGGAATACATCCCCCGCTGGGATGGGTCCTCAGTCCTTTGTTCAAAGCTTCAGCTTGTGGCAAAGTTCCTCCAGAGGTAAGAAGCAGGATTGAAGACAAAATGGAGATGAGGCATCAGCCTTATATAGTCTTTTCCAGGTGTAAGAACACCTCTTTGTTCTTACTGTGGAAAATTACAGCAAAATGGAGTCTGGAGTCACATGGGCAAGTTCCTGCATACTTTGCTGAGTCTCAAGGCATATTTGCCTTCTCTCAATGGGTCCATTGTATAGCTGATGGTCCTTAATGGGCCATAAAGCAGGCTAGGCAGAGCTAATCCCAGCTTGTCTGGGATGTCACCCAGAAGCATAGCATAAGTTTGCCATACAGACAGTATAGAGCCAATATTCATAACTTCAACTACAAAACTGATACACACATATAGACAGCATAATCATAACCAGTAAACCATAACCTTGTCTTAGACACCCCATTTGACCCCCTTTATACAAGATTTGGGTGCCACTACAGGACCTTGGTTGCAACAATGATCTATATGGTCCCAGTTTATGTCAATAACGTCACAAGGGGGCTGCCCCATATCTGCCAGTCGCCCCTTCCTGCCCTGCCCACCCAGTTATGAGTAGGAGAATCCCGGGTGCCCTAAGCCCACCAAGAACATAGAGACCGCTGTCCCTGTGGCCCAAATGATCGGTCAATATCCGAGACCCTGGCAGGCACAGCCAGGCGTTAATGAGCCGTGGGTGCCCCCAAGGGCACAGGCGCTGACTCCGTGGGTGCTCCGGGGCTGGAGCACCCACCGCAGAAAAAATTAGGTGCTGAGCACCCACCAGCAGGCCCCTCCTTCCCCCTCCCAGTGCTGGGCCCTGCCGATCAGCTCGTCCCTGTCCCCCACGGTGCCTCCCACCAGCCGCCATCAGCTGTTTGGCAGCGTGCTGGGAGAAGAACGGGGGGTGGGCCTGGGCGACGCATGGCCCAGATGCAGGGAGTGGAAGGGGTGGGACCAGCAGCTTCCAGCCACTGAGATGCTGCTCTGCTGCTCTGCAGCCCTGCGCGGTGGTTGCCTGAGAGAGTAGAGCTAGGGAGGTGACTCCCGCTGCCTGCCCGGGCTCAGGTGCTGGCAGGGCCGGCTCTAGCGTTTTTGCCACCCCAAGCACCAATAAATAAATAAATAAATAAACCCGCGATCGCGATCAGCGGCAGCTCTACCGCCGTTTCATTCTAGGGCGGCAATTCATCAGCAGGTCCTTTGCTGCGAGAGGGAGTGACAGCCCCACCGCCGAATTGCCACCGAACAGCCTGACATGCCACCCCCCTCTTCATTGGCCGCCCCAGGCATCTGCTTGCTACGCTGGTGCCTGGAGCCGGCCCTGGGTGCTGGGGTCCCCGGCAGCCGATCCAGATGGGAAGCAGAAGCCACCTCCTCCCCAGCCAGGCTCTCTCAGGCAGCTGCAGGGGTGAAAGTAATTTAAAGGTCTTAGCAGTACTCTGGAGTCCTTAGGAGGGGACTGGGCCTCTACTGGAAGAGGCGTGGCCTTTAAATCCCCGGGCGCTTTAAATCAGGATTTAAAGGGCCCGGGGCTGTGGCTGTGGTAACAGCAGCTGGGAGCCTCAGGCCCTTTAAATCACCCCCAGAGCTACCAGCTGCAGAGGTGGCTGGGAGCCCTGGGGGTGATTTAAAGGGCCCGGTGGCTTCAGTTGCCGCTACCGCATCGGAGGGACCCCGGCCTCTGGCAGAGCTTTAAAGGGCCCAGCGCTCCGCTGCAGTAGCGGCAGCCGGGAGCCCCTTGCCCTTTAAATCGCTGCCAGAGCTCCGCCGCTGCTACCCCAGGGCTCCAGTAGCGGGGCTCGGGTGGCAATTTAAAGAGCCCCGGAGGGTAGCGGCAGTGGGAGCCCCAGGCCCTTTAAATTGCCACCCGAGCCCCGCTGCCGGAGCCCGGGGGTAGCAGCGGCAGCCAGGGGCTCGGGTGGTTATTTAAAGGGCCCGGGGCTCCGGCTCCCGCTACCCCCCTGGGCTGCTGGAGCCCTGGGGTAGCGGCGGCGGGTCTCCGGCGGCAAGTTAAAGGGCCCGGAGCGATAGCGGCGGCTGAGCCCCTGGCCCTTTAAATCGCTGCCGGAGCACCGCCGCCGCTACCCCAGGGCTCCATCAGGCTCTGGGGACGATTTAAAGGGCCCGGGACGGTAGTGGCTACCTGAGCCCCGGACCCTTTAAATTGTCCCCGGAGCCCTGCTGCCGGAGCCCTGGGGAGGTGGCGGTGGAGCTCCGGCGGCTATTTTAAGGGCCAGGGCGGTAGCGGCTGCCGCAGCCCCAGACCCTTTAAATAGTTGCCGGAGCCCCGCCGCCACTACCCCAGGGCTCCGTGGACGATTTAAAGGGCCCAGGGTGGTAGCTGCGGCAGGTGCTCTGAGCCCTTTAAATCGCCGCCCGAGCCCCGCCGCTGCTTCCCCAGGGCTCCGGCAGCAGGGCTCTGGCGGCAATTTAAAGGGCCCGGGACTCCAGCTGCTGCTGGGAGCCCCGGGCCCTTTAAATTGCCTCCAGGGGAAGCCGATCCGCCCCGGTACGGCACACCAGCTCTTAAGTGGCTCCCTCCTGCTCCAC
This sequence comes from Terrapene triunguis, assembly GCF_002925995.2. Classification (NCBI taxonomy): domain Eukaryota; kingdom Metazoa; phylum Chordata; order Testudines; family Emydidae; genus Terrapene; species Terrapene triunguis. The sequence goes on from NW_020664400.1 coordinate 2,314,804, forward strand.
GCCTGGGCTCCTGCGGGGCAGGGAGAGCACCAGAACGTGCCAGGAGGGCAGGCGCAGCAGGAGGACAAAGCGCCCCCCCGCAGGGAACACGGGGCGGGGAGAGTGTGGTGGCCCCAGGGCTGAGCGTGGGAACACACACGTGACCTGCCCTTTTGCTCGTGCCCCCCCCCCACTATGGGGAGGCACGAGTTGAATACGGGGCATCCTCAGGGGAGGGGGTGGAGCAGGGGCGGGAAGACGTGGGGTGGGGGTGGGGCACTGGGGGAAGGGGTGGAGTGTAGGTGGGGTCTAGGATGGAGCAGGGGGTCGAGCGCCCCCCGGGAAATCTGGAAGTCAGCACCTATGCCCTGGGGAAGCGTCGCAACTTACATCCCACTGCCATTTACACTCCTTTACACTTGCCACCTTCTCGGGCCCCGTGCCCTGCTCTGGTCCCAGTGTTGTGCCAGAGCCCAAGGGCACAGCTGGGGCAGGAAGTGTGGCCAGGGCCCACTGTGCTCTGGCTATTCGCCACCACCTGGGAGCAGCCCGAGGATCTTAAAGTCACCTGCACCCCCGCCCTGTGCCCTGCTCAGCACAGGAACTGAGATGCAGGATCTTACTGTGAAGCTAATGTCCTTGTTGAGGGGCCGTGGCTTGGCTCTGCCCATGCGACAGCCCCAGAGCTGCCGAACTGAGTCTGATTAAACCTGGGTCTGTTTGCAGGGAACCCCGAACGAGGCCCCTGGTTCATTGTCTAAGCTCCCTGGGGTACCAGGCTGTGCGTAAGAGAGGCAGGGCTGCCCAGCAAGCTGGGGACTCAGGACACCTGGGTTCAGTTCCCTGCTCTACCAAAGCCGCCCTTGGGCGAATCATTGAGTCGCTCCATGCCTCAATTTCCCATCTGTACAGTGTACTGCCCGCCCTCCCCCAGAGGATCAAGACATGACAGATGGGGTGGTGCTGCGGTGATGGGGGGCAGCTGCGTGCCAGAGAGACAGAGTTAATACTTGGCCAAGGACATCCCAGGGACGCTTTGCTCTGGCCGCCTACACTACTCTCGCCCCCCACGGCCCATTCGCCTTTGCTATGGCATCACCCTGGGGCTCTGACCCAACGGCATTGCCAGTGCATGTCCTGTCTGCCTCTTCTGTGCACCCCCTGATTAGCCAAGCACAGACTGGGGCGAGGAAGAGGGGATCACCTGGAAGTGACTGCTGACCCCAGCAGGGGCTGAGCCCTGGGGCCCTGCTCCAAAGACCCCAGGAAGCAGCAGAGCAGAGGGGAATTCAGCACTGGCCTCACTGGGCTCCAGCTGCTCTGACTCCTTCCCACCACCTCACTAAACCCAGTGCCCCAGACCCCAGATGGGGAATGAGCCAGCCCCAGTGCCCTGCCTCTGCCACAGGCAGGCTCCTGGCTTGCTGCTAGGGTGCCCTCTGGCCCATGCCCCCTGCCCGCCTAGAGATGCCTTCCCTGAATGCAGGGTGGCTTGGATGCAGCTTTGCCCAGCAGCGGAGCACATGTGGCAGGTCCCTTGGAGCCAGGCAGGTTGGTGCTCACCTGTCTCGACCTTTCTCGGTGTTCATCAGACAGAGAACATTACCCTGCAGCCCTGCGTGGCGCGGCTTCAGTCCAAGCCCGCTGGCAGCCTTGCCGGGTGTCCCTCCCTGGCAGCAGCCGTATGCCTCGGCCTGTGCCTCACGCAGGGAGGAGTTCCTGGTGTGAGCCTTCCCTTCCCTCAGCTCCCTGGGGGTTCTGCACTGTGTGTAGCGCACAAGGATCTCAATGGACGTATCAGCCTTGACTTAACAACCACCGCAGGCAGCAGGTGAGGATGATTGGTTCCCTGGTGCATGGGGAAAACTGAGGCATACAGCGGGCAAGGGGCTTGCCCAAGGCCACACAGAGATAGTGAGTGTCAGAGCTAAGAATGGAACCCAGGAGTCCTGACTCCCAGTCCCTGCTATAACCACTAGACTAGACCCCACTCCCCTCCCATAGCCCAAGACGGAACCCAGGAGTCCTGACTCCCGGCTCATCCCCTCCCCCCACTCTACTCACATTCTTTCCTGTAAAATTCTTCCTTGCAGCACACCCTGGCTCTCTGTGACGCTCTGTACCTCGGGGGAACACCCTACACCCCCATGTTCATCTTTATAAAATGATTGTGTGGTATCCAATGCAAAGTTTGTCATGCTGGGTATCTTCGGAAGGTTCATGATGCACTGAGCATTGTTGTTATAGCGATATTATAGTAATTGTTGTTACAGCAATGTTATAGTAATGTTATAGGTTATAGTCTCATGTATATAGTTATGAGGCTGAACATGTGTCCTCATGGCTTAAAGTAAGCCCAGGCAAAAACTCTCCAAGAGCAGAGAGGCAGTTCACACCTCATCAGGGCATGTATGGGACAAACCCAGCCCAGCCTCACAGGAACAAAGGACGCTGGCTTAGGCAGCAACAAAAGGATCTGTTGGACTCTCCAGTGAGTCACCCCCCTTCCCCTTCCTTTGGTCAGTTTGGAACTGTTCACCTGATTCTGAAGGGGGGGGGAGCAAAGCCAAGAGGGAAGAAAGGACATGATAAAAGGGAGAGACGTTTGCCATGCTCTTCCGCTCTCTTCCACCTACATCTACAGACACCACCGCACTAAGCAACTGAAGCGCTGATCAAAGAGGAGAGCCTGGCTGAAGAGTAACCAGCCAGGCTGTGGTGAGAAGCATCTAAGTTTGTAAGGGCATTGAAAGTGTTAAGATCAGCTTAGAATGAGTTTTGCTTTTATTTCATTTGACCAAATCTGACTTGTTATGCTCTGACTTGTAATCACTTAAAATTTCTCTTTGTAGTTAATAAATCTGTTTGTTTGTTCTACCTGAAGCAATGCGTTCGGTTTGAAGCGTGTCAGAGACTCCCCTTGGAATAACAGGCCTGGTACAGATCAATTTCTTTGTTAAATTGACGAACTCATATAAGCTTGCAGTGTCCAGCGGGCATAACTGGACACTGAAAGATGGAGGCTCCGAGTGTTGCGTCTGGGACCAGAGATATTGGCTAGTGCCATTCGGCTGCACAATCCAAGGAGCAGCTTACATGCTAGAGGCTGAAGAGCCCAGGAGTGTGTAAGGCTGGGCAGCAGAGCAGCATAGGGTAAGGCTGGCTCCCAGAGTCAAGGATTGGGGTGACCTAGCAGATCACTGGTTCAGATAACACCAGAGGGGAATGTCACACTCTCCCCACCCCTTTGCCAACATCTCTGCAACTAGCAGGTCTTGGCACCCTCCAGAGCTGGCATCTGTCTCCTGGGCAGGACTCAGAGTCTCTCCCATCCTGGGGCACTTGAGCTCAGCAGCTGGTCTGGTGCAGGAGTGCCGGAGAACCCTGTTGTGTCCTGCAACCCCTCCTGAAAAGAAGGTCTCCCAGGAATGATGAGGGAGTCAGAGAGACACCTAAATGGCCCCCTTAGCTGGTGCCACACAGCTCTGCAAGGCACCTCCCCATGGCTCTGTACCCAGCAGAGCGTGGCCGATTCACTAAAGCTGGGTGAAGATTAGACCACGAGTGGCAACAATTCACTTCTAGCCAAGCACATAAGCCACTCAGGTGACTCCAGCCTCCCACATGGGAAGAATTAACCCTTTTGTTGCTGGGATAAACTGAAACACAAGAACTGCCATACTGGGTCAGACCAATGGTCCACCTAGCCCAGTATCCTGTCTCCGACAGTGGCCAATGCCAGGTGCTTCAGAGGGACTGTCCTAAACAGGGAAGCTGGAGAGAGCCACCCCTGTCTTCTCCTCCCAGCTTTTGGGAGTCAGAGATTTAGTGACACCCAGAGCATGGGGTTGTATCCCTGACCATGTTGGCTAATAGCTATTGATAGACCTATCATCCATGAACTTACCTAGCTCTTCTTTGGCCTTCACAACATCCCCTGGCAATGAGTTCCACAGGTTAATTAAGTGCTGTGTGGAACCCTACACAAAGCCCCTTATCTAGCAGATACTGTGTCCAGTCTATGAGCTGGGAGTGTAAGGCTGGGTGTGTAGTTACTAGTATGAGCAAGACTTTGCTCACATCTGGGTTAAACATCTGAGTGTGCCCAGTGCGAGTAGAGTAGACTGTTTGCAGATGCTGGGTGAACTCAGACCAAGCTGAGGGCTGATACAGCTAATGAAGGGCTGGGGCTTCCCCCTGCCTGCTTGCCTCCGGAGAGCCCATGAAGGGCTTGGCAACACTTGAAATGCTTCAGTGGTGTGGTGCTTCAGTGTAGACACCAGGTACACCGAGGGGGGAGGGGTTCTCCCACGCTGTAGGCGGTAGCTAAGTCAATGGAGGAATTCTTCCCTCAACCTAGCGTTGTCTTCACCGGGGCTTAGGTCGGCTTAAGTACGGCACTCGGGGCGGGTGTGTGTGTGTATTTTTCACACCCCTGAGCAATGTCCCTGGGTCGACCTCACTTTTTAGTGTAGACCAGGTCTAAGCATTACAGGTGCAAGGGCTGCTTCCCACGGGGTCATTGATGACCTCACATTTAGGGCCTCAGACCAGCTTTTATTCTGAAAGATAACACCTCCAAAGGCACAGTGCCCCCTAGCAATGGGCTGGGGCATTGGGGTCAGCACCACCTTTGAAGGGGAGCCCCCCCACTAAGCCCCACATTCTGCTCCCTGCAGCACAGTGCCCCCCCCCCCAACCTCTGAGGCATTGGGCTCAACAACGACTCTGAGAGGAAAATGCCACCTGCACCCCTGGCAGCAGTCTGTTTTCCCTGGAGGTCTCCCGGGCCCAGCTCACCTGTCCTGCAACACCCGTCAGAATCACAGCCTAAGGTGCAGGCCGGTCAAGATGATCAGCTGAGCACCTGGCTCAGCCAGCAGTCAGATGTCATCCATCCAACCTTTCTGCACCCAGAGCAGGGACTTCCCCAGAGCCCCACCCAGCACCTCCAGCTGTTGGGTCCCTATAAACCTCACTCTCTCCTGGAGCCCGCAGAGGGCACGGATCCCTCAAAACAACTGACTGGCTGAAAAAGGACAGGAGGCCTGGAGGTGAGAAAAGGGGCAGCCAGACAATAACAAGTAAACACCTAATTCTTAAAGTGCTCTACAAAGAAGAGCAGTGTCACTATCCCCATTTTATAGATGGAGAAACTGAGGCACGGAGAGGGGATGGTTACCCAGCAGGCCAGCCACAGAACCGGGAAGAGAACGCAGGTGTCCTGAGTGCTAGCCACCAGGAGCGAGTCCTGTGCTCTATCCACTGGGCAACGCTGCCTACAGAGATGCTAGTTTTCCCAGCTGCAGCCTCCCACAAACGCGGCAACCCCAGAAGAGTTTGCTGCAAACATCGCCAGCCCCTTTAGCACTGCAGGAGGTCATACCAAGGCCCGCTCCTCCCAGCTCCAGCAGGCAGGAAGTATCCCTTACATCGGCAGCTCCGAGGGCGGCCAGAAGTTCCTCTTCCTTTTCCTGATCCTGGGAAGATAACAGGCAATGTTTTCCATGAGCCTGTTCAGTGCTACCCGCAGTATTCATGTGCAGGACCCCTACCCTCTGACACATACACACACATCTACAGGCAACGTGGTCCAACCCCTAACTGTCCCGGGCCAGCAGGCAGCCTCTGTTGGAGCATCTGGGACGTGAATCGAAGACCTGGAGCTGGACAGGGTGATACCCCTGGTGTGACCGAGTCTGGACAAACACTTGAGGCTCTCAAAGCATTTGACAAGCCTTCATGAATGCCCCTAACAGGTGGGTGAGAATCAGGGTCTCCATTTCATAGAGGCAAAGAGGGGCGGGGGCAGGACTTGTGTAAGGTCACACAGGGGTCACTGGAAGAACACCAGAAGTCCCAACTCCTAGTCCCCCGAGCTCTAGCCACTAGACCACATTTCTCTCAGAGGTGGGACTAGAATCCAGGCAGCCTGACTCCCAGCCCTCGCCCCCTCCAGCTTCCCTGTGCTGTAAATATCTCACGCTGCATCTGAGTGGTTTCCCCCTCCTTTGCAGTAGGAAAGGGGAGACTCTGCAGGTCACGCAGGGGTGGTGTCACGTCTCTGTGGCCAGGAGAAAAGGAAGGGCCCATGCAGCAATGGGCTGAAACTCACATGCAGCTTGATGTGTCAGACCAAGATTTGCAGGGCTAGGGGCGAGGAAGCTGGGCTTGGGGACAGGCCACTGGCATGGGCTTGCAGAGCCCTGGGTTCAATTCCTGCACGCCTTGAAGGCAGTTACTTGGTCTGTCTGTGCCTCAGTTTGCCATCCGTACAACGAAAAAGATTAGGGCCACTTGGGATTACGAGAGGCTCGGACACCAGGGTGATGCTGGCGGAGAAGTACTGAGACAGAAATGTAACCAGTTGACAAACTCTGCCACTCCCTGCCAAGCCCATGTGAGGATTGGCTTTGCCGACGCTTAGTGACTCCTGCGCTGCAGTCAGAGGTCCTTTCTGTGTCTGCTCAGGCCTGGCCTCTGGGAGGTCCCATGCAGTGATACTGAGCAGGATTGGCTGGGAGTTAGAGAGGCCCCCAAGGTCTAGCTGTAAAGAATTTCCTTTTGATTCCCTTTGAGGTGAGGACCGCTGCCAGGCGGAGAGGGCCAGTGGCACTAGCATGTGTGAGGGAGGCTGCGACCGATTGCGTGATCAGCAGGGAGATTGGCCCAGTGGTTTCTGTGCTGCTTCCTGGAAGTCCCTGGAGCATCACCGAAGAGTGGTGTCCGTGCCCTCTGTAGGGGTCTATTCCCTTAGGTGCCAGGGTTGGAGGGACCCTAGGGACATGTGGGGAGGGGATAGAGGCAGACCTGGGAGCTCCAGTACTACCCATTGGGTTGGGAGGGCTTCCTGGGCCGGCAGAGTAGGGTCAGGCGAATAAATCTAGGGCCTGTTCCCCTAAGCAGAGCAACTCAGCTGTACACAGGGCCTGCCCAGGGCAGCAGCCATGGCTGGGGGGCACCTGTCCATCATGCACTCAGCTCCAACACAGCTGGCTCTGGCAGTGTAGAAGGCTCCAGGGTGCCGGCATCCTGGCCTCTGCCAGCCACTGGGGTTATTTGCTGCATGCGGCTGCAATCCCAGATTGTGCCACCTTAATTTTTTCTCTCGTTGTCACCTTAAGTCCCTCCCTCCTTTCCCAGCCAGAGTCGATGAGCGCCCTCGGCCTGGCAGTGAAGAATGGGCATTTCGCCCACTCCTTGGAGGAGGTGTGTGCTAGACGGCAAAGTCCCAATCTATGCAGAGTGAAAAGGGGAAACACTCTGGGTTGGGGCAGGGAGGCTTTTATTGGCTTCATCCCAGGGGGTCTAACAGATCAGGGCACTGGGGGGAGCAGGGCACCTGGGCACCGACACCCCTCCTCGCACAGTGCAGCCTGCAGGAGTCTCTGCCGTGTGGGCACCCACCCAGCCAGCCAAGGGCTCAGCACACCCCGAAGAGCTGAGTCCAAAGTGTGCAATGGCTTAAAGGCACAGCACTGCTACGCTGCCGGCTGGCTGGCCCCAATCCTGTAGGCACTGAGCCAGGGAGCTTAGCTCTGTGGGCTGGCCGGGCTGGGCAGCGGCAAGCTTAGGTGCCAAGGTGGCACAAAGAAAGAGGAGAGAGGGGCACATTAATTGGATGAAGCCATGGCCACATGCTGTCTGTGGCCTTGGTGCTCCAGGGCCAGGGGGTTATAGATCAGACAAGTCCGGCACAGCTGTGTCACTCCATGTCCTCTGGGCATCACACAGGGGTGGAGGGGGAATTGCAGACGTGTGCTCTGCGTACATGCATCGGCGTCCCTGCCACCGATGCCAGGCAGTGAGCTGCCCTGTCGTCGCCGGCAGAGTGCTTGTTCCCCAGGAGAGGTTCGTTGTGCGGCACATCAGGTAGCGGCTACGCCCAATGGGGTGCCAGGGACTGGAACTGCTCTGGCCCTTCCTGACCCCGACACAGGGAGATGGGCATCTCTGTTACAATCGGCTCCCTCCAGCAGGCTGCCGTGCAGGAATCATCATTGCGCTCAATTCTTATGGGAAACTTTGTTGCAACCTGCTCCACTGGAGGGGGGGAAATCGGCCAGATACCTGCCCCCTCCATGCCCTGTGGGCATTTCCCAGGTGGTCAGTGTGTGTGCAGGCCAGTTTGTGAATGCACTGGGCAAAGCAGGAGGGCGCCCTCCCATAATATGGGCGTCAGGGCACATGCCTGTGTGAGCTGTATGCGGTGGCAGGGCACATGGTGGATGGGGATGGCACCATGTTCCAGTGCATGCAAGCGATCTCCATGTACTAGGTGGGTGTGATGGGATCCCCGGGATACAACCTGGAGCCGTGGGACTGCTGTGCCACCTTAATTCTCCAGCCTGGGATGTCTCTCACAAAGCTATGCCAGTGACAAGCCACAAACCCCTCCAGGTGTAGTGATCTCTCAGCCAGCAGCAGGTGGAGCCCAGCGAAATTGCATGAAGGCTCTCCAAGCCACTCATGAATCATGCAGAGAGAGGCACTAGCCAATCGCCCAGTCCCCAGCCTTGCACTCCAGAACTATACCGTCTTGCACTGCTCAAGACTCCCTTGGACAGTGCAAGTTCATTAATTAGTTTACCGCTTCATCAAAGGGTAGTGGACATGTACCAGCCCGTTAACCTGAGCTGAGATTCCCCAAGCACTTCAACCAAACCATACTGTTTTAGGTAAAATATAAAACAGGCTTATAAACTACAGAAAGATCAATTGTAAATGATTATAAGGAGCAGGCAGAGAGATCAGAGTTGGTTACATAAAAAATAAAAATAAATTTGCAGTCTAAATTCTACAAACTAAGCTGGATTTGAATCAAACAGTTTTGCACCCTAGTAGATGTTACAGGCAGCTCACAGTTCTCAATACACAGGCTGGATTCCCTTTCAGCCTGGGACCAATCTCCCTGGTTCAAAGTCTTTGTTCTCTAGATGATAGTCCAGGTGTTGCTATGGGGAAGGGGAGAGGCCAAGTGGTGATGTCACTGCCCCTCTTTTATATTTTCTTCCAGCTGCTAGAAATATCCTGGCTATGACGTGGGGTCAGGCGGCCCCTACTCAGTGGCGAATTAACAAATTTGCCGCCCCTAGGCCCTCAAAAAATTGCTGCCCCCCGCGCGAGCTCACCTCCGCTCCCCCACGGCAAGCCTGGGAGGGAGGGAGGGGGGAGAAGGGGAGTTGTGGCATGCTCGGGGGATGGCGGAGGTGGAGTGGAGGTGAGCTGGGGCAGGGAGCGGTTCCCTGCCCCCCCCAAGAGTTACTCCCCGCGCCCACCGACCCCAGCTCACCTCCGCTATCCCCCAAGCGTGCTGCTACTCGCTTCTCCTCCCTCCTTCCCAGCGCTTTTGCGCGCAAGCCTGGGAGGGAGGGGTGAGAAGGGGAGTTGCGGTGCGCTCTGGGGATGGTGGCGGTGGAGCAGAGGTGAGCTGGGGCAGGGAGCGGTTCCCGGCTCCCCGGGTTACTCCCCGCACCCGCGGGCCCCAGCACACCTCTGCTCCACCTCCTCCGAGCGCACCGCTACTCGCTTCTCCCTCCCAGCGCTTTCATGCGGCAAGCCTGGGAGGGAGGTGGAAGGAGGGAAGCGTGGCGCGCCTGGGGGAGGAGGCGGGCCGGGGATTTGGGGAAGGGGCGGAGTTGGGGGGGGGCACGAGCAAATTTGCCGCCTCTGCAAATTTGCTGCCCTAGGCCTAGGCCTTGTTGGCCTAGGCGATAATACACCGCTGTCCCTACTGTGTACGTGCCCTCTCCAAGGAGCCTCTGGGAGAGGGGATTCTTAGTGAAGGGCTATCACCGCCTATCTGGCTACTGATTGCTGCTCCTTTTTGTCACTGAAAGGCCAGCTGTGGGCATCTCCTAACCGCACAACATATTTCAGTCACACAGATATGGGACCCTTCTTTTTCAGTTTTTATTTTATTTTAATTTTTCCTGGGAATTTATCAGTGTTTATTACCACAACAATAAAACAGGTGAAAATCAGGGCAAAAAGCTATTAATATTTTTTCTGGGTAAATATCAGGGTTTAAATTATTTTGGTGGACGGAAAGTCAGGAAAAACGTATTCTGTATGCTTTGAATTCCGTTCATCAATGTGGTTTGCTGCAGAATAAAAACAGAACTCAAAACACAATGCCACCTCTCAGTTTAAGAAAACAATCTCTCTCTAATCCCCAAATAAAACTTTTCATTTGAATAAACAGTTGACTGTTGTAGACTTAGAACTATTAGCCTATAAATATTTACATTTAATAATTGGGCCACATCATTTGCAGCGCATACATTCAACTTCATCCTTTTCTTCTGGTTTTGTTTTTTTAAAACGTTTGATTACTTTCTTGTTCTGAAATGTATTCTGATACAGATTTTCGTTTTCTTCCTGTGTTAGTGTGTCAGATCTTTAAACCGTTATTTGCTAGAAGCTTGATTTATCAGTACGTTCAGATGTGCACGCACTTCAGAGTTGTTTGTTTATTGGGTGTATCTTCCAGATTAATACATAGCCTTACTTCAACAGGCAGCTTTGCATCTACACACAGACTAATGGATTATCATCATACATAGATCTCAAGCAATGTATTGTATTTTCCTAATAAAACAAATTATGTTTTATATATTTGAATGATACAAAAGTAGGGTGAAAATCAGAAAAAAATGAATAATATTTTTTGTAAAACCCGGGAATATTTTGGTAAAAATCGATTTAAACTGAAAACGAAGGGGCTTACACATATAGCAATACTTCATAAGTTCCCATACAATGAGAGTACACACAATTCAACAGGATATTAACGTTCAACAGAGCAAGGCTTTTTAAATGTTACCTCACAAGGCCTTCATTGTACAAAACACATCATCATCACATCACAGCGGTGAATGTGGGACTTGCAGGGTGCTATTTTGACATACATCGTGTCACTCCCCCACCCACCCCTTTAGTTTACTGCAGGAGTGTTGGTCACCGACTAATGCGGAGGCAGTGTGCCAAAGGTCCTCTTTAGGTTTTGACCATATAACTCCCAAGTGTTGCTGAACATTGTGGTGTTACCCACATATGCTCGTGCAAAGCTCTGGGTACCTTCTCACACTTTGTGGATCAGTCTGATGATCTCAAAAGTTAGCCAGTGGGTTCCCTGGGTTGCTAGATAGCATCTCTTTGTATCAGGGCAGCATTGTTAACCCTTCTGCTTTTCCAGCTGGCATTAACTCAGTGCAGATATTAATGTTTTCCAGAGTGTAGGTATCTTGGCATTTAGCTATCAAAGCATTGAAGTATGCCTCAGTTTCCCCTTCCATTCAGCAGACCAGGTTTATTATGGTTTCTCTGCTGTGATAAGCTTCAAGTCTGTTTACAGGTATTAGCTGAGAAGCAGCATTACCACAGGGCTTCATAACACAGGGTGTGTTCTTCTTTACCACTCTCCGCATGGCTAAGGTCTTTCCCCAGAAATCATGCGGATTGCACCTTTCTCCTAGGTTTTACCATCAGTACCAAATTTTCTGTTATCAGGTTTAACTTTAGCATCAAATGTTTTATCCTGAGGTTTGACAGTAGAACCAAACCCTTTATCACATTTGGGCATTCACAAGTGTCTTTGCCATACCACGCCCCCTGTTTAGAAAAGTCTGGTTTGTTCAATACCCACTGTGTCTTTTAACTCCTTCCTGAACCTTTGCCTGTAATCTGTTCCCTTCAGTACGGGTTCTCAGTCCAGCCATTTCTTTGGGGCTTTGGTACTCCGAGGCCTGGTTAGGTGAGGATATAAGGGGATCCTGCATATTGGCTAGCCCCCTGTGGAGCTGTGTCCCAACCCCAGGACTGGACATATGCAAAAAATCCATCTCCCCTCTTGGGGTTACCCTGTGATCCCCAATCCCAGCACTGGGACCTTCCCTGCCCCCTTTTCCTAGAGGGTTGTGAGCTGTGCTCTCTGGGCTAAGAGTGTCTGCTCTTTGGTCAGATTAACCTTTTCCCAGCATTTTACTCAGCTGCTTTCTGTGTCTTACCAGCCTGTGTCTTACCCCCTCCCCTCTGCCAGCTGGGTCCTTTGCATGTTCACAGACAACCTCTGCCTGGCAACTTTCTGGACTCCACTTCTTGGCTGTTACAGGTGTGGGAGCTGTATCTTGACTTAAAGAGACACAGTTACTTTCCACAAGCATATCAGGACCAGTGGCCTGGAAAATGGACCTGGATTGGGGTACCCTCCATCACCCCTTTCTCTGTCCCCCAGAGGTCAGCTGTGTGACTGCTCCCCTCCGGAAGGTCAGCTGCACGGTTTCCTCTCAAAACCTGAGTCACAGGCTGCCTGCCTGGGTGCACAGATGCTGAATCAGCCACTCTGTCCTGGGCAATCCTCTCCCAAGTGAGGAGACGTTCATGTTCTCCCTCTATTCTTACCCCGTTTTCCTTCTCTGGGATCCCTCTAGGACACATCTCTCTGTGCTGTGTAGAGTGGGGTCTGTCCCTGGTTCAGCTGCAAAGGGCTCGCAGCTGGAACAGTTCTCTCAGTGATAGCACTCCACCCCCCTCCCTCCCTGAGGAGAGCTGCCTTCAGCGGCAGTGCAGGAGCCGGTCTCACATCCCCCCCACCAACCCACACACCTGGAAGCATGCTGCTTCCTTCTGCTGCAGAGGAATCAAAGAGACTTTCTCCCTTTCCTTCAGCTGTTCCTGGGGCTTTACCCTTTCCCTCAAGGATCCCAGCAAGATGATCCTTCTTACTGCAGGCAAACACCTTACCAGCATGAGCTCCATGGAAAAAATCATTTCCAATAAGCCTATCAATGGGGATATTGTCCACCACTCCCATCTGTAATGCACTTTCTAAACCCTCAGTTTCTAGGTGCATTTTGGCCAGAGGCACAAGAATCCTGTCACCTCTTACTAATAAAAGCTCTGCCATCTGCCCTGGCAATGTGTCACCTTCTTGAATTACACTCTGCTTAACCACAGAAATCTCTGCACCTGTATCTTCCCATCCTAAGTATTCCCTGCCATTCATTTTGACAACCTTCATGTGCTCCAATCCCACACAACGAGTATGATAAGTATCAGGTGTCTCAGAGGCTTCTGTGCTAAGGACAGCAGTATTAACATGGGCTACTGGCTGTCTGCTTCCTTCCAGCACAGGGCATGTATTCCTCAGGTGATCGATCAGTGGAATTACAGTGCTAGTACCTTATGGGCTCTTCTGTTTTTACAGGGGGGTTGGGATGGGGATTAGAGGAATGGTTTTGGGGAGGTGAGTCATCAGTGCCCAGTCTCCCATCCATCCTCCTTTTTCCCAAGGGGAAAATGGGATCCTGCCTTCCCACCAGGTTTAAACCCTTCTGTCTGTAGTTTACTCTCAATAGATGCCTGGGTCTGCTCAAAGGCATTGACTAGAGACACCAGCTCATCCACAGTTTTCACCTTTTCACCCCATAAACACTGTTTCACATCATCTTTACATATACGTAGGAAATGCTCCTGAGCAACAAGGTCAAACATTTGTTCAAAACTTTCAGCCCCTTTTCCTCTCACTCACTTTCCCTTTAGATCTTTCATCCGGTTTCCCTGTTCTCCATTACTCATCCCAGCATTTCTCTTCAGATGTCTAAATTTCACCCTGTGTGTTTCAGGGGTAATCTACAATTGTTTCAAAACAATTTCTTTGAATTTACAGTAGCGTAAAGCATCTTGAATTGGCATTTCATTGAATATATTCAGAGCTTTACCAGTTAACTTTGCAACCAAAGTGGGGATCTTCTTGTTATCAGAAATTTCATGAACTGCACTCAGCCTCTCCAGAGTAGTAAAATATTCCGTGATATCCTCTGTCGCTTTGTATGCAGGACTCAATTGGTCAATGAATTGGTCCCATTTGTGGGATTTTGGAGCGATGGGAATCAGTGGGGTGGGAGGTCCTGGTTCTACTTTTCTAGCAAGTCCAACTGGTGTCTCTGCTCTTCTTCCTTTTCCTCAGCGTCTCTGGCTTGCAGATCTAGCACCTATTGATGTGCTGCTATCTCTACCTGCTTCAGTTCCAAGGCCCTCCAACGTGCTAACACCTTAGCTTGTTTCTGGGCTCTTATGTCCAGTTCTTTTAGTTCCATGGCCCTTTCATGTGCAGCTTCCTCTTTGGCCTTTTCTGCCTCTTTTAGCTCCAAGATTCGTTGGTGCTCTTTCTCCTTTTCTGCTGCTTGCAGTTTCTACAGCACTAACCTTCCAACTGCATCACCCTCGCTCCTTGTCCTTTTTATGCCTTTCTGTTTCTATTTCCCCTTCCCAAAGTAAGCAAACAGAAAATAAAAGACAGTTACCTTTTTGTAACTGGTGTTCTTCGAGATGTTTTACTCATGTCTATTTCACAATAGGTGTGCATGCTCGCCACGTGCACCGGTGCTGGAAGTTTTCCCCTAGCAGTACCCGTAGGGGGGGAGCGCCCCCCACGACCCCTGGAGTGGCACCTGCCTGGCGCGGTATAAGGGGAGCTGTGCGCTCCCCCCACCCTCAGTTCCTTCTTGCCAGACAACTCTGGCAGAGGGGAAGGAGGGCAGGATGTGGAATAGACATGAGCAACACATCTTGAAGAACACCAGTTACGAAAAGGTAACAGTCTTTTCTTCTTCGAGTGATTGCTCATGTGTATTCCACAATAGGTGATTCCAAGCTATACCTTCTGGAGGTGGGTAGGAGTTCACAAGTTCTCGGGACGGAGTACCGCCCTGCTGAACCCAGCGTCATCCTTGGTTTGGGAGACTATCGCATAGCGTGAGGTGAACCGAAGACCACATGGTGGCTCTACAAATGTCTTGTATAGGGATGTGGGCCACGAAGGCAGCCGATGAGGCCTGCACCTGAGTCGAGTGTGCCCTAACAATGGGCGGCAGGGGGACACCCGTCAGCTCATAACAGGAGCGGATGCATGAAGTGATCCAGTTGGAAAGCCGCTGAGTGGAAATCGGCTGGCCTCTCATGCGCTCAGCGGAGGCGACGAACAGTTGCGAGGACTTTCTGAACGGCTTGGTCCGCTCGAGGTAGAAAGCCAGAGCCCGCCTCACATCGAGCGTGTGGAGACAGCGCTCCTCACTGGATGCATGGTGCTTGGGGCAGAGGACTGGTAGAAAAATGTCCTGACCCATGTGGTAGGCGGAGACCACCTTCGGGAGGAACGCGGGGTGTGGGCAGAGCTGGACCTTGTCCTTATGAAAGATCATATATGGCGGCTAGGAGGTCAGGGCCCTGAGCTCCGAGACCCACCTGGCCGATGTGATAGCAACCAGGAAGTCCACCTTCCACGAGAGGTGAGACCAGGAACACGTGGCTAACGGTTCAAATGGGGGCCCCGTAAGATGAGCCAGCACCAGATTCAGGTCCCATTGTGGGACCAAGGGCTTAGAATATGGGTAAAGCCGGGCCAAACCCTTAAGGAACCGGCTGGTCATAGCATGGGAGAACACAGTGTGTCCTTGCACCGGGGGATGGAAAGCCGATATGGCTGCCAGATGCACCCTGACCGACAAGGGCGCCAGGCCCTGGGCCCTCAGGCGGAGGAGGTAATCAAGGATAAGCTGGATCGGGGCGGCCGTTGGGGACACTCCTTGGTCCGCCACCCACCTAGAAAACCGAGACCACTTTGCCATGTAGGAGCAGCAAGTGGAGGGCCATCTTCTTTCGAGGAGGACACGCTGAACCTGTTCTGAGCATGTCCTCTCCTCGCCACCTAGCCACTGAACAGCCAGGCCGTGAGGTGAAGAGCTGCCAGGTTGGGGTGGAGGAGGTGGCCCTGATCCTGAGAGAGCAGGTCCGGGCAGAGCAGCAACAGCCATGGCGGAGCCACGGCCAGGTCCAGGAAGGTCCCGTACCAGTGCTGCCTGGGCCATGCTGGGGCAATAAGGAGGACCCTGGCCTTGTCCGTCTTTATTTTCTCTAGGACCCTGCTGATCAGTGGGAACGGGGGGAAGGCAGGACCTGGCTGTCGTCACCGGGAACCTTACGATTGAGTCAATGAGCCCTTTTAGGGTCTCAAACCTGTCTGGGGGGAGAGAGGCTCTGGCCGACGTTGCGTCCAGGAGCGCCCCAATAAACTCTCTGCATTGGACCAGGACTAACATGGACTTGGTGATGTTTACTAACAGGCCCAGGGCAGTGCATGTGAACAGGAGGAGTGCCACATGATCCCTCACTTGCGACCGGGAGGTGCCCTTCACCAGCTAGTGGTCCAGATGGGGGAATATCTGGACCCCCCGGCACCTGAGATAGGTCGCTACTACCGACATGCACTTTGTAAAGACCCTGGGGGCAGTGGACAGACCAAATGGGAGGACCGTGAATTGGTAGTGATTCTGTCCCACCACAAAATGGAGGAAGCGCCTGTGCCCCTTGAATATGTGGATGTGGAAGTACGTGTCCTGTAGATCGTGGGCCGCGTACCAGTCCCCGGGATCTAGGGATGGGATGATGGAGGCCAGGGAAACCATGCGGAACTTGAGTTTCACCATGTACTTGTTCAGGCCTCGCAGGTCCATGATGGGCCTGAGCCCCGCTTTGGCCTTCGGGATAAGGAAATACCAGGAGTAATACCCCTTCCCAGGAACTCCTTGGGCACCGCCTCTATTGCTCCTAGTTCCAGGAGCCGCCCGACCTCCTGCTCGAGCAGAGCCTCCTGCAATGGGTCCCCCAAGAGGGATTGGGGCGGGGGGTGGTTGGGCAGGGAGGAGGTAAACTGAAGGGTGTAACCTCAGGAGATGGTTTTGAGGGCCCATCGGTCTGAGGTGAGCTGCGACCATTCCGGGAGGAACGCACACAACTGATTGGAAAAAGGGAGTTTTTTGGGGAGTGGATCCCTGCTGAGAACTGGCGGGGTACCCCCGAGCATCCCGTCAAAACCGCCTTTTACCCACCTGCTTGCCCTTAGAGGACCCAGGCTGGGGGGCAGGCCGGTATTGTCTTTGTGGGCGTTTCTTATAGTCCCGTTGCTTCTTATGGGCGACCTCGTACTTCAGGAGGGCGGCCTGGGTGGGAGCCTGCTGCGGCTTGAACTTGAGCTTTGCCAGAGCAGGGACATAGAGGCCCAAGGTCTGGAGGGTCGTGAGGGAGTCTTTCATGCTGTGCAGCCTTGTGTCTGTTTCCTCAGCAAACAGCGCCTTCCCGTCAAAAGGGAGATTCTGCACTGACGATTGCGCTTCGCTGGATAGCCCAGAGAGCAGGAGCGAGGACGCCCATCTCATGGACACCACCGAGGCCATGGACCGCGCGGCTGTGTCCGCTGCATCTGAAGCGGCCTGCAGGGATGCCCTCGCAGTTGCTGCCCCTTCCTCCACGAGAGCCTTAAACTCCTTTTTATCGTGCTCCCGGAGGGAGTCCTCAAACTTGGGGAGGGATCCCCAGAGATTAAACTCCTAGTGATCCAGGAGAACCTGATGGTTTGCTACTCTCAGCTGGAAGCTTGACGATGAATAAATTTGTCTCCCGAAAGCATCCAGCCTCTGAGAGTCTTTGTTCTTTGGGGTTGGAGCTGGCTGCCCCTGCCGTTCCCTGTGGTTGATCGACTCGACCGCCAAGGAGTTGGGTGCCGGGTGCATATACAAATACTCGTACCCCTCTGAGGGCTCCTCCCACTCCTCTGCCTGGAGGTGGAGGCTCACTGCCACCCTTTTTAAGAGGTCTTGGTAGACCCAGTAGTCCTCCTGTGGGACAGAGGGGGGCGGGGCCGCAATCAGCTCCTCCAGACAGGGCAAGGAGGCCGGTGCGGTGCTTTGGGTGTCGGCCGGTACCAGAGGATCCACCACCTGATCGGACTCCGGGCACGGTGCTGAGGACACGGGTCCCACCAACTCTTTTCTTGGCGGTCTAGGGATGGAGGCCGACAGTGCTTCCGATGCCCCGGCCACCGAGCGAGTCCCCACCGGGGGCTGCACCAGAGGCCACGGTGCTCACTGGTACCACTGGGCTGGCCACGACGCTCGGTGCCACTGCACTTGCTGAGGCACCAGCGGGGCTGGCTGTTCGGGCTGGCTAGCCTGGCCTGTAGACGGGTGGCTGTGAGCGGAGGCTGGGCTGGCGTACGACCCTCTGCTGCCTCTGGACTGGGAGTATTGGTGGTGCCGGGATCTACGTCAGCCATGGGACCGCGATCTCGAGGTGGAGGAATGGCACCGACAGTAGTAGCTGCTCCACAAACGGCCTCGACGGGTGGACCCGCGATGGCGAGACTCTGGCAATCGACACCCGGGGCTACAGTGCCTTGGCGGAGACTTGGAGCGGGATTCTGAGTGGGAACGGCATCGACGGTTGTGCCGCGACCGACTGCAGTACCGCCTTCAAGACGAGGACCGTTGGCGACGTCTGCCGCGGTCCCATCTGTGCTTGCTCCGTGAAGATGAGCAGTGTCAGGAGTCCCGGTCGGACAGCACCCATCCAGACAGTCTAGCCGGCGTCGAGGGCAATCCACATGGACTGAGCCCTGAACCATCACCGGGCGGTGAGTGGTATCGTGAACGTTCCCTCGACCGAGACCGGGCCAGCAGTGACTGCGGCGATACCAGCAGTGGCTTGCTCCTGGAGCGTGGGGCCGACATTGGCGGAGCTCTGGGCACTGGCATGGACATGACATCCCTGGCAACCTGGAGGGCTTAGGGCGTAGATGGCATCCGGACATCCGGAGAGGCCTGCTCTGAAGGGGCCGGGCTACTCCGCTCAATGTGAGTCCGAGGCCTAGGGTCCGTTGGGGATCGAGGGCTGCCCGACATGGGCCTAGCCTCTGTCCCAGACTTCCCTCGGTGCTGTTGCGAAGAGGGAGTCTTTCCGGTCCTCTTGGCATGCCCCGTGGAAGGGGAGTGGTGCCGACTGGTCGATGGTACCTGAAGGTCTCCGCGTACCAACGCCACGGTGCTGGGTACCGGTTCAGAGCGGCGTGCCGGGGTCGGGGCCAGCGCCGACTCCATCAGGATGGCCCGGAATCTAATGTCCCTTTCTTTTTTGGTCTGGGGCTTGAACGACTTGCAGATCTTGCACCTTTTGCTGATATGGGTTTCTCCCAAGCAGCGCAGACAGACCGCGTGCGGGTCACTCCTTGGCACAGAACGCCTACAACGCACGACTCACTAACTAACTAAGCTAACTGAAATAGCTAACTGACAACAGGTACTAATGAATGAACAAACAGTTCTGGGGACAAGCTGCAGCAAAGCTGGAGCTGAGCAGTTCCGACGCACCTTCACTGGCGGCAAGAAGGAACTGAGGGTGGGGGAAGCGCGCAGCTCCCCTTATACTGCGCCACTCCAGGGGTTGTGGGGGGTGCTCCCCCCACGGGTACTGCTAGGGGGAAAACTTCCGGCACTGGTGCACGTGGTGAGCACACACACCTATTGTGGAATACACATGAGCAATCACTCGAAGAAGAACAAAAGTGTGACGTTCCCCTGATGTTATCTGGACTGGTGATCTGCTAGGTCACTCCAATCCTCGACTCTGGGAGCCAGCCTTACACTGCTCTGCTGTGAGACCCACCACTCCTGGGCTGTCCATGCACAGCCTCTAGCATGTAAGCTGCTCCCAGTTATGTGAGTGAGCACTTTTGGCCAGCTGCTGCTTGGATTGTGCAACCGAATGACACTAGCCAATATCTCTGGTCCCAGACATAACCCTAGGAACCTCCGTCTTGCAGTGTCCAGTTATGCCTGCTCAACGCTGCAAGCTTATATAAGTTCGTCAATTTAACGAAGAAATTGATCTGTACCAGGCTTGTTATCCCAAGGGGAGTCTCTGACACACTGCAAACCAAACGCACTGCCTCAGGTAGAATAAACAAACAAATTTATTAACTACAAAAGATAGATTTTAAGTGATTATAAATCAAAGCATAACAAGTCAGATTTGGTCAAATGAAATAAAAGCAAAATGCATTCTAAGCTGATCTTAACACTTTCAATGTCCTTACAAACTTAGGTGCTTCTCACCACAGGCTGGCTGGTTGCTCTTCAGCCAGGCTCTCCCCTTTGATCAGTGCTTCAGTCGCTTGGTGGTGGTGTCTGTAGATGTATATGGAAGAGAGAGGAAGAGCATGGCAAATGTCTCTCCCTTTTATCATGTCCTTTCTTCCCTCTTGGCTTTGCCCCGCCCCCCCCACTTCAGAGTCAGGTGAGCATCACCTCATCGTAGTCCCAGACTGACCAAAGGAAGGTCGGGGGGTGACTCACTCGAGAGTCCAACAGATCCTTTTGTTGCTGCCTAGGCCAGTGTCCTTTGTTCCTGTGAGGCTGGGCTGGGTTTGTCCCATACGTGCCCTGATGAGGTGTGAACTGTCCCTCTGCTTCTGGAGAGTTTTTGCCTGGGCTTGTTTTAACCATGAGCCACATTTTCAGCTTCATAACTATATACATGAAATGATAACCAATAACATCACTATAACAACACTGCTCAGTGCATCATGAGCCTTCCGAAGACACCTGACATGACAAACTTTGCATTGGATACCACACAATCATATTATAAGGATGAACATGGGGGTGCGGGGTGCTCCTCTGACGTACAGAGTGTCAGAAAAAGCGTAACTGTTCCTTGACTGTTTCCAGCCTCTACACTTAAAGTCTCACTTAAAATCTCTACAGTGGTGTATGAAGTGAAAATCTCACTCAGAGCTACAAGCTGTGTATTTCATTCTGCTCGCTGTGCCACTGTGATGGGATCCCTGGGGTACAGCCTGAAACTGTGGGACTGCTGGGCCCCCTTACCTCTCTAGCCTGGGATGTCTGTCATAAAGCTATGCCAGTGACAAACAGCAAACCCCTCCAGACGCTGTGATCACTCAGCCATCAGCATGTGGAGACCCACATCCAGCTAAATTGCATGAAGGCTCTCCAAGCCAGTCACGAATTATACAGAGAGGCACCAGCCAATCACCCAGCCCCGCACCCCAGAACTATCCCGTCTTACACTGCTCAAGAGTCCCTTGGACAGTGCAAGCTCATCAATTAGTTCACCACTCCTACAAAAGATAGGGTCCTAGAGGCTGAGAGGTGTCCAATATGGGCTCTCCAGCAGAACCCCCAAATCATTCAAATAAGCAGTGGCCCCTTGGTCACAAGACTGAGAGGGAGATTTTTCACTCAGTGAGAGCAGCAAGTCTCCGGTGGGGCCGGGACAGAGGAGCTGGGATCCCCTCCCCCAGGGGAGCAGGTGCAAGGCAGAGGGACTGTGGTGAAGAGGGAGGATTGGAGGGGAGTTCGACTCTCCCAATCAAGGCACCTGGCTGCTCACACCTCCCCTGCTCCTGGCCCACACACTTGGGGAGGTAAACGTCGGTTCTTTGGCCAGGGGTGTGGAAGGTCACAGCGCTGCCACAAGGCGGGTGCCGGATGCCCCCACACTGTCCTGGAGGGAAAGTCTGGCACAGGGCACCCAGCTGTAAAAGCTGGCGCCAGACACCGCCTCTTGGCAAGAAGCAGCTATCGAGCTCCGAGCGTGACAGAGACCAGCCACCACTGACGTGACTGTTGACGTAAGGTATTGCTCAGGTGGCCACCTTTGCACTAATCCAGAAAAGTCAATGAGAACCCAGCAAAGGCAGATTATAAACGCTGTGTGTGTGTGTGAGAGAGATAGGACAGTGTGTGTGTGTGTGTGTGTGTGTGTGTGTGTGAGATAGAACTCTCTGTGTGTGTGTGTGAGAGAGAGAGAGAGAGAGAGAGCTAGGACAGCGTGTGTTGTGTGTGTGTGAGAGACAGATAGGACTGTGTGTGTGTGTGTGTGTGTGTGTGTGTGTGAGAGAGAGAGAGAACTAGGACAGCATTTGTGTGTGAGAGAGAAAGAGAGCGAGCGAGAGCGCTAGGGGTGTGTGCGTGTGTGTGTGCGCGCGTGCGCCAGAAGCCTGATGCAGTACAGCCCAGAGTGGTAGGACCCACTGTACCCATTCCCTGATGCCATACCTCGATGACTTGGGGCTTTATGAAACGCTGGGCCTCCCTGCTGGTTGGCAAGTGCCGCAGGCCTGCCCGTGGGGGTGAGATGCTGCTTGCTGAGCTCGGATGAGACTATTCGTGCACCGAGGCCTAGCTCGCGTTCTGTCGTATTTGTTGCGCTGTAACCAGCTGTGGCCATCACTCACACTCACTTCTGTTTAAGTCTCTGTTTTCCCCCGTAACATATTTCCTTTTGCTTCACTCTCCTTGGCCTGCAGGGCTGTGTGTGGCCCGGGAGCGGTGGGTGATGGGAAAGCTGCTACGCTGTGGGATGCTGCACCTTTGGGGATGGTGGTGTGGGGTTTCTGTGGGGATCCCGTGATCAGGGGCTGGACACTGTGAGGGGCACGTTGAAGGGACTCTGGGGCTGGGGTGCAACCCACAGGGCAAAGGCAGGGCTGGCGTAGCCTGGAGGAGAGTGTGTGAGTGGCGGGGAGCTCACCCCCCCGCTGGCACAGGCAGCAGAGCCCCTCATGCTGGGGGCAGGCAGCCCTGGGTGCCCTGAGAAGCATCAGAGGGGGTCAGCTGCATCGTTCCCAGCTGATCTGGGGCCCTGATCTGTGAGGTGCTGAGGCTGCCTGGGCCCCTGTTCTCTCCTGGCCAGGGGTCTGCTCCCTCTAGACTTCCCACACCTGCACCTCCCCCGCTAGCGGCCCCTTTCCCAGCTTGCTGCATAGGGCCAACGCTGACCCCACGGGGCCGGATGGCAACCCCTCAGCCCCCCAGCACGCTGCCAAACTGCTCAGCAGCCCTTGGTAGCATGAGCTGGGTGGGGGCTGCTCATGCTGGTGCCCTGGGCCTTTCACCACCACGGAGCCTGGCTCAGAGGGAGTGCGGGCAGGACACATAGGCCGCTCCTGGCAGCCTGTGGGCCATGCTACTGGCACCTCTGGCTCCTCTCTCAGCCCCCCCAAGCCTGGCTGAAAGAGGGGGAATGGGAAGCAGGACAGAGGGGGGCTGTATTGCTCCCCCTGCCCCGCGTCTCTTGCTGCCAGGCAGGGTGAATGGCTGTTGCTGTGGCGACAGCAGCTATGCTCCCCCTCTGCTTCGTTAGCCCTGCCCCAGTGGTTAGCCAGGTGGCCTTAAGGGTGGCTGCTGAGTCTCTGCCTCCTGCCCCACAGGCGGGTCCAGCTGCCCCCTCTCCCACCTCAGCTGGGGAGGAGGGGGGAATGCTGTGAACTGGGAGGGACAGCCAGAGGAGAGATGGGCAGCAAGCTGGGGGCATGGGGTGGCTGGGCCTCCCCCTGCCCACGGGGCTCATGTTCTCTGGAGCGCTGGGATTAAAACTTCCCCCCGGTTCAGTCTCTCTCAAACACCGATGCATCACTTTCTCCAGTCCCCCCCCCAGTTTTAATTGGGTTCCCCCTGTATGACAGACCCCATCTCCTGTCTCAGGCTGGAGGAGGTCCTGCTCCATGGCCCTGGGGGAGGAAGGAAGTAGGCGGGGAGCAGGAGGCCAGGAAATGACTCATCCAGGGAGCAGCTCCTTTTCCCTTTCTGAGGGGCTGCAGCAATGGTCTAGTTTGGCCAGTCGCTGTCCGGGTCCCTGCCATAATGTTCCCCGTGGGCTCCAGCACTTACAACCCGGTGCTCAAGAGAAGCCAGACTTGTGCAGGAAGCAGCAGGGCCAGGCTGGGCGTGAGATGAGCCCCCCTGCCTTTTGGCTCCAAGGTCATGGGTCCAAAGCCAGCCCAGGCTCAGAGCTGCTGCAATCCCACGGGGGCTCCGTGGCTCCCACAGGATGGGACTCAGCGCACAGAGAGACCAAGGAGCGAGGAAGGGGTCAGGGGCCTTGGACCAGCCCAGCCATGTGGGCAGGGTGGCATAGGGCTCCCAGAGCATTGTCGGCCCAGGGCTGAATCCTGCTGGCCTCACGCTGCTGAGACACGCTAGAAGGAACCAAAAGTAACAGCTCACGTCTTGGTTAGTGACACCTCTGCCCAGGGTAACCACAGAACTGTCCCCAGCAGGGTGTGACCATCTGTTCCTCCCGTGCTGCCTCTGCACCTGAAGCCAGCTCAAGGCTTTTGGTCTTAACCTCCCAGGTCAGGATCTGCCTCCAGCAGAGCTGGCCACTCCACCCACCACCCTCCCACACCACAGCATTCTTTCGGGGCAATGCAGCTTCAGGGCAGCCATGTGTGTGTCAGTGGAGGGCTCCTGCCTGGGAGACCAGCTACCTAAGGACCAAAAGATGCCTAACCCTCCCACTGAAGCTTCTAAGGGCATGATCTGTTCTGATGACCTCTGGAGCATGTAAATGGCTGGATGTGCCTCTGAGATCCTACAGGGTGCAAGAAATCCTAAAGGAGGGAAGGAAACTCCCTACCTAGGGGTACTAGGAGCAGAAGTGCACAGCACTGCTGGGATTTTGATAGGCTTTATACACCTATCTCATAGAGCTGGAAAGGACCCTGAAAGGTCATCAAGTCCAGCCCCCTGCCTTTACTAGCAGGACCAAGTAATGATTTTTGCCCCAGATCCCTAAGTGGCCCCTTCAAGGATTGAACTCACAACCCTAGGTTTAGCAGGCCAATGCTCAAACCACTGAGCTATCCCTCTCCCCTTTCTCTCAAAGCCACAATACCAGCCCTTCTGTTCCTGTCTGCCTGGCTTTTTGGCCGCTTCTGCCTCTTCTCTCAGAGGCACACGCTCCCACCAAACACCGTCAAGCAAAACCTTCTTCACCCACACAGTTCTGAGTCCTGAGCAGACCCACGTGGGCCTTTGTTGTGGGCTGCATTTGGGGTGAAGACTGCTATTATCTCATAATGGAGTCGCACTGTTTTGTACAGCTATCGTAACTGAAGAATGGCAACTAGACCCTCCCCCCAGGCTTAATGACGCGTCACCCAACCCACAGCAGCTTTTAGCCTCATGACACCTTTGCGGGGCAGGGCAGAGCTATTGTCCCCGTTATACGGATGGGAAACTGAGGCACAGATACTCAGCAGTATGAACTCAATGGGCATGGGGCACCCAATACCTTTGAGGATCTGGGCCTAACTGACCTACCTGAAGTCACACACTGTGTCTATGGCAGAGTAGGAACCTGAACGCTAGCTCCCTAACCATTGGGCAATCCTTCCTCTCAAACTAAGTGCTATGGTCTTATGTTCTCCCCCTAGTTTTATGCCCTCCATGTCTCCTTTGGTTATTTCTCCATCCTCACTGGTATTCACAGCCCTGCCCCATCTAGCCAATGCAATTAATGAACGTTCTCTCCACTCTCTCTTCCAGCTCGTTGAAGAAGAGAAGAAATAAAACCAGGTAGGACGCAGGTTCCCGCAGCACCTAACTAAACACCGCCACCCTAACTCAGCACTGTGTGGGTCGACCCTTTCATTGTGGGCCCCCAGTTGCGTTTTCAATCCCGATTTAACAGAATCCATGACTAAGAATGCAGGCAACACATGACCAAACTCTCGGTGTCAGTCCATTGTGAAATTCTCCCCAGCCAGGACTTGTTTGACTGTTCTGTTATTTTTAAGCACTTCCGTGGCATATTTCTCATCGCTCCTCCCGAAGCTTTGGGTGTCTGATTTCTTCTATTATTTCACAAGGGTCAGAAGTTAATTAATAAATAACATTAATAATTAGCACTAAGTCATCGCCAGGATCCTTTTTCTTAGTGGTACCACATTTGCTTTTATCCCAAGCTCCAGCTACCTCCCTTTTCCAAAATAATCCTCAGGCTGTTGTTTTGCTCTGGCAATTGCCCAAAGATTAATCGATTTAAATGTCCCGAGGGTGCCTGCCTCTATTTTGTAAGTTCTTCCTGCCCATCTACTTTCATTCATTGACATCAGATTTAAGAGTTCAGGGTCTCATTGTTAAGTTCACCTCCTGACCTTGGTTATTAAAGGATTTGCTTTCTCTCTATGCTGATGGAGTTTCAAAATTTCCTCTCGCTCTAGTTCAGTGGCTCTCAAACTTTTGTACTGGTGACCCCTTTGACATAACAAGTCTCTGAGTTCGACCCCCCTTATGAATTAAAAACACTTTTGTATATATTTAACACCATTATAAATGCTGGAGGCAAAGCAGGGTTTGGGGTGGAGGTCGACAGCTCACAACCCCCCATGTAATAACCTCGCGACCCCCTGAGGGGTCCTGACCCCGTTTGAGAACCCCTGCTCTAGTTAGCCTTTTGGCTATGGCCTTTACTTTGCCCTGCCTGGCACCATGGTGACATTTACACCCATGCCCAAATCAGAATCTGCCCCACCGTGCACCAGTCTAGTTGCCGCTCAGTGTTGGGAGAAGCTGGCCCAGTATGTTTTCCTTACAAACCTTCGCCAAGGGAATACATGTACTTAGAAGCCTCTGCACTTCAGGCTGGGTTCTTTTGTCAGCTCCAAGCAGCCCATGCCTGATTCTTCTTTGTGTGCTTCTCTCTCTCTGGAATTATTGTGCCGTATCTTGTGTTCCCCCACTGGCAGATGTTAATATTCCTTCCTGCTACACCTCCCTCACTAGCTTCCTTGTCCGACTGCTCCGGGGTCTTGGGTCAGCCCAATTCAGATGCTTCGTGAGCGCCCAATGGCTCTTTCATTCACCGTGCTTTCCTCTGGGTCAGGCTGGCACCAAAGAGCGCAGTGTGGGAGGGCGGGGGTGCTACTTTGGATTAAGAGTCAAGGATTGAAATATAAATGGGAATGAGCAGTGGGGGGTCAGCTCCCAGCAGGGCCGGCTCCAGGCACCAGCTTAACAAGCAGGTGCTTGGGGCGGCCAAGGGAGAGGGGCGGCACCTGCGGCAATTCGGGGGTGGCAGGTCGCTCACTCCCTCTAGGAGCGAAGGCCCTGCCGCTGAACTGCCGCCGCCGATTGCGGCTTTTTTTTTTTTTTTTTTTTTTTTTTTTT
>NW_020664400.1:2341692-2359368 GCF_002925995.2 Terrapene triunguis
TCTGCAGAAGCAAGCAAAATGCCATGAAAATTGACGATCCTATCTCTGACACCAAAAAAACACAAACCCAGCCCTGGGCTTCCCTCCCTGTCCCAGCTCTTCTGGTACATCTCAGTCCTGACCCGCAGCCCTCTGCTATCCCAGCCCGGGGCTCCCTTCCCCCACTGCTCTCCTGGTGCACCTCTGTCCTGAACTGCACTTCCCCTGCTATCCCAGCGCTGGGCTCCCCCACCCCAGCTTAAGGTGACCAGATATAAAGTGTGAAAAATTGGGACAGGTGGTGGGGGGTAATAGGTGCCTATATAAGAAAAATTCCCAAATATTGGGACTGTCCCTATAAAATCGGGACATCTGGTCACCCTACCCCAGCTCTGCCAATGCCCCTCAATCCTGACCCGCTAACACAGCCCCTGCTAACACAGCCCTGCATCCATCTCCCCACAGTTCTGCCAACCCCGCTGCATCCCAATGTGCAGCCATTCTAGCCCTAGGCCTTGGCTGAACAGAAATGGCCGATTACACCAAGCCCCTGGCATTTGTGGGAAGTACAGAAATGTCTCTGTTGGGGGGGACAGCCAGAGAACAGACATTTCCTCTGAGCAAGGCCAGTGCTCAGCCCTCCTGCACCATGCTCCCTCAGGCACTACCCACAGCCCTGCCTCTTGCCAGCCAGGTGCCCCCTTCTACTGTCTTTGGGTGTAAGATGGTTCCTGGGCTCTGCCACCCTGGGCCTGTGGCTCCTTTGCCGATGCTCTTCCACCATGTAGTGGCCCTGAGGATGGAATAATTGACACTGGAGCTGTGCAGATAGCTGCTGGGTCCCTCCTTGCCCCACTCATCTAACACGCTGCCTTTGTCAAAGGCGACTGTCCCTGCTGCTGGGGAACGGGATGCCAAACTCTGTTCCCAGCCTGGAACCCTAGCTCCAGCCAGTTTGAGAGCAGAGGGGGCTGCCTAGCCAGCAAGGCCCGGGGGTGAACCCTAGTTCTGATGAGGCAGACATGGCCCTAAACCAGGTGGTGCCCAGGTATCCCCCGTCAGGGGTCTGGTCACATTTCCCTGGAGGAGGCCGAGGGGGCATGTGAAGCCAATGGGAACTCTGCTTCTCACGAGTGTGAGAGCCCTGCCATCTCCACCGACACTAGGGCACGAGCCAGCGGCAGTTCCAGTCTCTAGCAAGAGACCGGGGCTGCAACACGCTCAGAGCCGCTGTGAATGGGGCTCCGAGGGGACCCCTCACACACACTGGTGCTGGCACCCCTGGGGAAGTGCCACCTGGCTGGAGCACAGGCATGCTTGGGGCCAGGAGACCCCCCGCTGCACAGCAGGGAGACAAGAGGCTGACACAGAAGGGGGGGGGGCAGGGCAGCAGTTTGCAGGCTCGGGCCCCCCTGAGGCGCCCACCTAGGATGAAATCCTAGCTGTGATCCAGGCAGCCAGGCCCCGAGCTGAACTAAGGTGCTGGCTTGGCTGGGAGCAGCACCCAGCCGTGGGCAGAGCCCTCTGTGCCCAGGGGCAAAGGCTGCATGTGCATTGCTGCCCCCCCCCTTGGGGATGCACAGGGGTGGACGGTTGGGTTCACACAGGGTTACCATCCACTCACAGCCCTGACAGGCACCAACCTTGTCAGTGCTTGGGCGGGAGGCCAAGGAAGAGGAGGGGGCTACTGACCCCAGCACAGTAGTAGGGGGCGCTGTGCTGCAGGGAGCAGGGTGGGGAGCTCAGCAGGGGGTGCACTCCCCATAGCCCCTGCTGACCCCAATGCCGTGGTGGGGTGCTGTGCCATCCGCAGGGCAGAGCTCAGCAGGGGGCACGCTCCCTCTAAGCCCCAGGACTGACCACAGCAGTGGGCTGTGGCGCTGGGGGATGCTGTGCTGGAATAGCAGATGAGCAGCCCTGCTCCTGGCCAGGTGCTGGGAAGGGGAAAGGCCCTTGGCTCCTGAGATTTCTGGGCCCAGGGGAAGGAGCCACACCCTGAATCCCCGTTGCCTGACATACCCCACCCCCTGACATGGGGCAAGGTTGCCCCACTCACCTGCCTCTGTAGCACATGAGGGACACCTAGTGGATGCAGCTTGCGTGACCGGTGCCCCCTGGCTGTAACCCAGGCCCAGCTTTCTCCATGCAGCCCCAGGGCCCCAGGCAGTAGGGGGAGCTTTGCTAGAACCAGCCGTGGAGCTGTATCACTGCTGCTCGACCTATGGAGCCAGGTCTCCCCAGGGAAGAGAGGCCAAAGGCCAATTGCTGCCTCTAGCACAGGACAGTTCCTGGGCCTGGGGAGCACACGGCTGCTCTAAGGGGTGCTAGGCTCAGGCCAAGGGATCCCCATCCTGGGCAGAGGTAGGTATTAGCCAAGCTGGGACTCCAGCCCTCTTGCAGGGAGGCTAGATTGCGTAAGCTGGGAACAGGCAGTGCAGGATCTGAGCTTCCCCCAGGGAGAAGGCAGAGGCAGGCGTGGTGAGCCCCGGGACACTGTACAGGCCTGGTTCCTGGGTGCTGGCCGGCCCATTTGATGGGGCCCAGATGGGTGAAGGGCCCAGTAATGGGCACCATGAGGAATGAGAGGAGCCTCAGCTTTTATTGGGGAAGCCAGAGACAAGCTGAGGGCTTAGTTCTTTTTTCTTTAAAACGAAAATAAGTCAGTCTGAGAGTGTGAGGGGGTGGCAAAGCAATGCCCAGGGGCAACATGGCTTGCATCGCTCTACTCCGGCTGGCTTTGGCCCAGCGAGATCAGAGCTCTGGGAGCAGCCTTCACCCTTAAGAGACGTTGGATGTTTCAGTGCCACGGGCGAGAAGCCAGGATGGGGCCTGCAGCCCAGGTCCTGGCCACACGGCGGTGGGAAGAGGCTGGGCCCAGCCCCCTGGCTAGAAGTTTTTATTCCCAAGCTGCAGCCAGGATCCTAGCGGCCAGCAGCAAGCACACACAATGTGATGCAGTGCTCCGGGGGAGGGGAACTGAGGCAAAAGGCAAAGCAGTGGGGCTCCTGTGGAAATGAGGGAAAAGCTGCAGCAATCCGGGGGGAGTGGGGGGGGGGGGAATTCTCCAACACAGGGACAAGTGAGCACATGCACAGAGCAGTCTGAAGAGCTCAGGGGAGAGACCTGACTGACAAGGGGGCAGCCATGGGTGCTGGACGGCCCAGGAAGGGATGGTTCCCCAGGGCTGGGCTTCCAGGGGAATGAGTCTCAAGAGCACTGTCCTTCTAAATGCCAGATGCATCCTCAGGCGGGGCTCAGAGCGCTGAGTGAAAGCCTCACGCGGTGCTGGGAGGGGAGTGAATGGGGTCCCCAGAGAGGGGCTTGGAGAGGGCAGGTGCTGGGAGCTCAGGAAGGCACCAGGCTAGCATCTCTGCTCACACGGAGGACAGAGGGGTGCTGGTGTCTCACCCATATCAGTTGGGAGCAGGGTGCATCTCATGGAAATGACCCAGAGCCCCTTGGGGCTGAGCAGTAGAGGAAGGGCCCTTGGCTCAGGGTGTTCCCCACCCAAGCAGGTTTGGCAGATGCTGGCTGTTCAAAGAGATGCAGAGCGCTGCACTTGGCCGCACTGGGGCTGGGCCATGGACTTGCGCTGCCCCAGCCGGGGCTGAGGCTGTCAGGCTAAGGGGGTCCCTGTACTAGGGATGAGGGGCTCCAGCAGCGAGGCCTGGAGGGCAGCAGGCATGCAGCTGGGACTGCCCCTTGGGGGTGCAGAGAGAAGAGGGCGAGGGCAGAAGGGAGAGATTCGAGGGACCCTCCTACGCTGTAAGCAGAGCTCTGCAGAGGTCCATGCTGGCCCGCCCCTGGCTCTTCCAGCTCCCACAGCCCCCTTGCTGCAGTGTTTAGAAACAGCCCCAGACTCCATGCAACCCTAGAAATTAATGGTTGGTGGTAGGGAAGCCGTTTAAAGTCAAGTGGCCCCTTCCTTCTGGGGAAGAGATGGGCCTTAGCAGGGAGTGCCATGAGGAATCTGCCAACCCTTTTCAGAGGCACTGTGCCACGAGCCCCGGGCTCCCCACTTCAGCGGAGCACAGTAGAGCACACACCAACATCCCTGTCTAGTGTTTCCCTGTCCCCGCACTAGAGACAGCCCTGCCGGGCTCAGCCAAGCAGCGAGTGCCCGTGATTCAGCCAAGGCCCAGTTTGAAAATCCAACACTGGGTTCCTTTAACAGCAGCTGCGGGGTGGACATGCAGGAGGGGCATGAGGGGTTTGTTAGCAAGGTGGCAGGGATCTGGGGTTACACAGCTGGGAATGGGCTCCATGGCAGATTAACACACAGGCCCACGAGATCATGCCCGGGGTCCCCACCAAAACTTTGCCACTCACCCCCCCACCCCACCCCGAGGCCCTTTTTGGCAAAACTGGGCATTTGTCAGGATGTCTGGTTCAGGGCTTAAAAAGGGGACTGTCCTGGCCAAAACGGGACGTATGCTCACCATAGGCTGTGGTACGGCAGCCCAGGCTCCCTGGGCAGTTCTTGGGGAGCCCCGGCCCCTCCACCTGCCCTGGCAGCCCCCAAAGCAACTCCTGGCCTGTCCCCCTGGGCATGCTGCCCAGGGCAGGGGGAGGGTCCAGGGCTCCCCACAGCAGACAAGACTCCCTGGGCAGCTCTTACCATGGCCCGGCTTCGGGCCAGGCCAGGGGAAAGCGTGAGGGATCCAAGTGTTCTTTGTGCCTAGGGCCCCACTGAATCTTAATCCACCTGAGCGGGCTACAGTGCACCAGGGGCCCGAGGCTACGACCCAAGCACAGCCGGCCAGGAGCGATTGAGGATGTTAGCCACAGGGGCTCTGATCTTTGGGAAAGAACCGCCACAGGCAGAAGGAAAAAGGAACAGTCTCCTTCTTATGGAGAACCTAACTGCATCCCCTGCTGCTGGCAGCTTTCCTCTGCCGGGGAGAGGTGTGCTTGCAATGTCCCTCCTCCTGGCTCTGCCAACCCCAGCTGCTCCCCTGAGCCAGATACAAGGCAGCATGGCAACCCCGCAGGGAGGGGGTGGGCTAATGACAGAAGCTAGCAGAGGCTGATCGCCGGACCTCCTGAACTGGCTGGCGCTTGGGGCTTTTGGGGTAGTGTTGGGATGGAGTTGGCCACTCAGGAGGGCACAGAGACTGCAGCCCCTCAAGGACAGGGCAAGGGGGGGAGTTAAAACCCAAGCATCCTGCAGAGGTATTTCAGTGAAAGGCAATAAGCCAGAGTGATGAACAAGGACTCCAGGCGTGGGCATTTAGTTTACAAGGTCTGTAGTTAAGTACGGAGACAGGAGGTGAGCAAGAGACAGACAGCATGCTGCAGCAGCTGCGTGGGGTCTAGGAGAAGGCCTTGTAGGCGTCCAGGTTGAAGGCGGTGTCCAGGAGGCGCTGGAGCTCAGTCAGGTGGGTCTTCTTGTTGCCAGTGGCTGGTGCAGCAGCTGGGTCGCGGCCGGCGTACCTATGGCAAGGGAGGGAGAAGCAGCAGCTCAGATGAGGGCCAGCACAGGGACGGGACGTTACGCTGGACTCAGGTCTGGGATGGCTACATACAGGCCTGGTCAAGCAACAGGAAAGCTGGATGGAAGAGAGGGCCAGAGGCTGCCAAGATCTAGCCACCTAGCCTAGAAAGAAATGCTGTATCATGTGCAGACCCCAAAGCCCAACGCTCACCAACCAGGGACCAGCCCCTGCTGCCTGCAGCATCCCCCACTTGGCTGTTAGCCACAGCACAGACCCTGTATCAAGCTCTTGTCCCTCACCCAGTTACCATCTTGTGGAGAGATCAACGAGATCAACATGCCCACTGTGACCTTATTATGTTGTACGTGAGCCTACGTGAGTCTTACTGTTTTGCATGAATGCTGTGTGTGCCTCAGTTTCCGTGTGTATTGCACCAATGCCTAGATGGTGGGAATAGGGGTGTGTGACTTTTGCTGGGACCCTAGGGGGCAGGTGAGGAGGTTCCAGCTGCCTGCACACAAGTGATGGCCGATGCCTTTCATAACCTGAGACTCAGGAGGGGGGATGAGACCAGGTGACACTTTGTCCCGGAAGGGGGACAAAGACCAGGCGGAGGGGGAACGGGCGTGTCAGAGGTCGGGTCACTGGAAGCTGGGCCATCTCCTGTTTGGGACTCTGAGGGGGGAGTCCAGGGTGTCTAGCCTGGGGTCCCCCCACCCCAAGATGGAATTGGCTGAAAGTCACTGATTTCTGTGCTAACAGGATCTGTTCTACGCGGTGTTCCTGCTGACTAATAAACCTGTGTTACACGCTGGCTGAGAGTCACAGCTGACTGCAGAGTGGGGGTGTAGGGCCCTCTGGCTTCCCCAGAGGTCCCGTTCAGGTGGACCTGCCAAAGGGAAGTGTATGATATGAACAGGGATGCTGAAAGCTCCGAGGTCAGTCCCAGGGACGCCGTAGCTGAGGAGGCTTTTTGCCCTGGACAGCATGTCCTGAGGGGAGTCACGCCACCCCAGAGTCCTGGCTGGCTTCATACAGAGCAGTTCCAGAGCATCGGGCCTGTGACTCTGTCACACCCATCCAAGAGACCCCCCTCCCCAGCCCACACTACCTACCCCCAGTGCCACTGAGAGATCTCCATCCCCGCTCCCACATGATACTGAAATCCACTGGGGAGCTGGTGGCCTCAGATGTACCACCCATGGCACCACACTGCC
Source organism: Terrapene triunguis (assembly GCF_002925995.2). Lineage (NCBI taxonomy): Eukaryota > Metazoa > Chordata > Testudines > Emydidae > Terrapene > Terrapene triunguis. The sequence continues at coordinate 2,348,324 of NW_020664400.1, forward strand.
CATCCGTGGGGAGGTCCCGAGAGCAGGACAAGGTGTGGCTGCCACCCGTGGCACTAGCCCGTCACGCTGCAGAGGGGTGGCCCTTACCATACGGGCTTGGCGCGGTCGATGGTCGTGCGGAGCCGGGGTTTCACATAGTCGTAGTAGCCCTGGTTCTTGTGCTCCTCCTGGCACCAGACCAGCTCGGCGTTAGGATACTTCAGTGCTTCCCTCTGGAGGAGGTCGAAGGGGAACGGGGACAGCTGCAGGGGAACGGGGAGGGCTCAGTTCCACCGGGGCACACAAGCCTGGGGGAGCAAGCAGCGGAGGCGGGGCGCAGGCAGCTGCAGGTGGGCTGTGCAGTGGACCATCCAGCCTCCATGCTCACTGTTCAGCCTGTGCTGCCTCAGCAGCATCTCCCAATCCCACACGGCTCTGACATTACACACTTAGAGGGTCTGGGGTCGCCTAGCGGGAGCCTGAACGACCCTTCCAGGCCTGGGAGATTGTATGGTGGGGTGCCCGCTGGGCTGGCCAGCACCACTCCCGCCACCAACGGGCTCTTCCCTGCAAACCTGCCCAGATACCCCAGCTCTGCCCTCGCTGCCCACCCAGGGGTGCTGCGCAGCGTCTCCTGGACTCAGACTGAAGACACAGGATCGAGCTGGGCCCTCCGTCCATCCCTTCTCAGGTGTGGTGATGGCGTATTTCTGCCTGCTCTCCACCCTGAGGCTGGGCTGGGACGTTAAGCAGTGGGAGTGGGATGAGGGACAGAGCGCTTTGTGTCTGAGCCACAGCAGACATGTTGTGGATTAAACTCCTCATGGCTCCTGGGGACGTGGGGCAAGCCAGCAATGGGACTGACTATTGGCCCCGGCCTATGTGGAGCCCCCTGGGGTACAGACACGCTCACCTGCTCCACCCTGGTGATGGCCACGTCTGGCTCCATGTCCCGGGTCTTGCGCTCACGGGTGAGCTCGTAATACACTTTGCCGGTGCAGAAGAGCACCCTCTTGACGTTGTCGGGGTTCTGGGCTGCAGGGCCGCTCTCAGGGATTACGCGCAGGAAGTTAGTGCCTGTAGCAGAGAACAGACAACTGTGGGGGACATGCCTCAACATCCCAGGGGCCACACATGGTGGGAGGGAGAATGCTAACGGGGGCCAGCTACAGGCCTGGACCCTGTGGAATTGGCTATGCCTGCAGAAGGACCTGGCTAGCTCAGAGATGATTAAGGCCTAGAGACCCCACTGAGATCAGGGCCCCACTGAGCTGGGGCTGTGCAGGGAGAGAGACGGGGGAAACAGTCTGAAGCACACACCATCCTGGTGCAGTTCTGGACTGTCATACATGTGGACAGGAGCCAGAATCCAGAGACACCTGGGAACAGGGCGGGGTCCTGTAAAGACAAGGACAAGTGCAGAGTCCTGCACTTAGGACGGAAGTCTCCCATGCACTGCTACAGGCTAGGGACCGAGTGGCTAGGCAGCAGTTCTGCAGAAAAGGACCTAGGGGACAAGAAGCTGGATATGAGTCAACAGTGTGCTCTTGTTGCCAAGAAGGCTAACAGCATTTTGGGCTGTATAAGTAGGGGCACTGCCAGCAGATTGAGAGACGTGATCATTCCCCTCTATTCGGCATTAGTGAGGCCTCATCTGGAGTACTGTGTCCAGTTTTAGGCCCCACACTACAAGAAGGATGTGGAAAAATTGGAAAGAGTCCAGCGGAGGGCAACAAAAATGATTAGGGGGCTGGAGCACATAACTTATGAGGAGAGGCTGAGGGAACTGGGATTGTTTAGTCTGCAGAAGAGAAGAATGAGGGGGGATTTGATAGCTGCTTTCAACTACCTGAAAGGGGGTTCCAAAGAGGATGGATCTAGACTGTTCTCAGTGGTAGCAGATAACAGAACAAGGAGTAATGGTCTCACGTTGCAGTGTGGGAGGTTTAGGTTGGATATTAGGAAAAACTTTTTCACTAGGAGGGTGGTGAAGCACTGAAATGGGTTCCCTAGGGAGGTGGTGGAATCTCCTTCCTTAGAGATTTTTAAGGTCAGGCTTGACAAAGCCCTGGTTGGGATGATTTAGTTGGGGATTGGTCCTGCTTCGAGCAGGGGGTTGGACTAGATGACCTCCTGAGGTCCCTTCCAAGCCTGATACTCTATGATTCTATGAAAGAGAAGACAGACACTGCCCTCTTGTGGTATGAACCCCGCTCTGCATCTCTCCGGTTCACTTGCACCCTTGGACACTGGCAACACCCTTCATACCTGGCAACATATCATCAAAGCTGGAGCGGGCTTCGGGGTGGCGCAGCAGCGACTTTGGAGTGAAGATGATCAGCTGGAAGATCAAGGCAAGGCAATCAGAAGGGGCTGGAAATAGCCTTTCTGGCACACAAGCTGCACATTGCAGACTGGATCATCACTACGAGAGCCAGAGCACAGACCCTCCCTCCACACCCGTCTTTGGTCAGCTAGTTCCGGCCTGGCCCCTGCCCAGCCCCCTAATTCAAGTGCCATTGATGAACTGTACATTTAACCCAGGCAGGAATCACAGGAACGTCTCGATTCTCCCATGCCGGCCAGAGAGAAAGACTGAAGCCAAAGGCTGCTCTGGGGCAGGGCAATGTGAAGTGGTGTGCAGAACTCTGGCGCTGTCGGCAGGTCTGGTTGCGGGTTGCTTTCTTTGCACAGCACTCAGCGTTACTTTCTCCTCTAGCCCTTTTGTTATGGAATAACGTGCAGGCAGCTCACAAATGCCGCTGCCCAGATAGAAGGACAGGCGTTTCCCGTCTGGGTAGAGCTCAACTGAACCTTGGCAGACAGGGTTATTTAATAAGTGCCAGTCACAGGGCCCCAGTGAGCTCGGTAACGTACAGCTCACCTGTAACAGTGACCACAGCACAGATCAGCAGGCACAGACTGCCCAGCCTTTAACAGGACTTTACCCCCATACTGGTAAAAAGCAACAAAGAGTCCTATGGCACCTTATAGACTAACAGACGTATTGGAGCATAAGCTTTCGTGGGTGAATACCCACTTCCTCAGATGCATATACATGCGTCAGATACATGCGTCTGACGAAGTGGGTATTCACCCACGAAAGCTTATGCTCCAATACGTCTGTTAGTCTATAACGTGCCACAGGACTCTGTCGCTTTTTACAGCTCCAGACTAACACGGCTACCCCTCTGATACTTAATACTGGTGTCTCTTATCAGGCAATAGACCTTTACCAAGGGTTGTTAGTACCTATCCATTAACCAGGTAAAGGGTAGAGCACAGAGCAGGTCAGACAACTGAGAGTTTTGGGCAAATTATTTCAATCCTGAAATGCCACCGTGGTGCCCCATGGGAGTAGTAGTTCTCTATAGGCTGGGCTCCCGGGTTGGACTACATCTCCCACGATGCATGACAGTCACCGCTATTGGTGAGAGGAAGCTATGCTCTATGGCAGTCACGAGGCTGTAGTGCATCACGGGAAATGTAGTCTGGCTGGGGAACCCAGCTCATAGAACATGAAGCACCCACAATGCACCGCGGCAGCATTCCAGAATTGAAGTATTTTAGTTTTAGGGTGCTCAGTTTTGTTTGTTTTATTTTTGGACAAAAATTTTGTTTTTTTGCATGGAAAGCAAACACATTTTGCAAAAAATTTTGTTCGGTCAAAATCTTAACTTTCAACCGTTTTGGTGGAAAATTTGACTAGCCCTACTGGAGCACTCGAGAAGTTAGCTTCAAATCCAGGTCCTTAAGCCCTCCTGGCACCAGCACCCATGCCCCACCTGCCAAGCATTGGCTTTAACCTAGCACTTGAGCTACAAGACAATGGTGCGTGGCCGGGTCCGTACCAGTGCAGTGTCTAGAGCTCACTGACCGGTTTCCGGAACGGGAGGTGTATCTGCCTCCGCAGGACGTGGAAGAAGTTCGCTGGAGTGGAGCAGTTTACAACAATCCAGTTGCAGTCGTACAGCTGGCGAACGTCAAAGTCATCGAGTTTCTACAGCACATGAGAAGTAGAAACGGTTTAGACAAAATCGTGAATGTCCCACATTAACATCCTGCATTTACATCTGCCGGCAGCTCCAGTATGAACAGAGAGAGGCCATGTGAGTCAACTGGAGTACCCCAACATGAGGGCCAGGAGTTTCTCTTGCTCATCACTAGCCCAGGACCAGTGGTTAGCTGAATGCAGCGGCCCTAACCTGCAAGCTCAACCTAGAGTGTTTCTAGTCCAGGCAAATTGGGAGAACTTGGCTCTTAAAAGTCAAGTTTAGTTAAGTGCTTCACTTTAGTTTTTCCATTTCAACTGAGGTAGGATTTTAGCAGCAGGTATCTCAAAGCCACTGGAGTCCCGGCTCTATACTGTCCATTGCTTTCTCTGCCTAGCAGAGCTTTTAGGACACTGCTCAGGAATGAACACAGCAAATTCTGGGCCAGTGTAACTTTCTGCTTTCCCTTTTACACTATCCTCTCAGGTGGTTTTCAGCCTATCCCGGCCTCTTAGTGCCTCCGTGTCCCTAACCCAAAAAGGGACTGCCTCCCTACATGCATGGGCCAGCTATGCAGACAGTACAGGCTGAGAGCAGGAGAGCTGCCATGTTTGCACAGGGCTTTGGAGCGCACTTTGAAATACTCCGATAAACCCCCCGGCTATGGAACCGGGAAATCGCTCCCTAATAAAAAATGAGCAAATGGGCCCGAGAGCGATGGGTGTGACTCTGATGACAGCTTTTGGGGAAAGCCAAGGAGGAAAGAGCAGAAGCCATGGAAACAGAGTTCCATGCACTGGCCTTGCTTGGGTTACAGCCAGCCTTTACTGCCCCACATTAGCACACTAACTAGAGCTCTGCTCATTCTGTGCTAACACAGCAGCGGACATTTCCGAGTCCCCCTCGATAACCCAACCTAAGTCTTCCGGCCTCTGGGGGCAGAGGAAGCCCAGGAGTCATTAAATGTGAGTCACCAGCACAGCACTGCTTCCTATATCCTGCTCCCCCTGGCCTGCTGCCCAGAATCCAGGAGTCCTGTAAAATTGTTCCATGTGTTACCAGCCCATCCGCAAAATCCCCCAAAGCTGTTTCTGGAAGCCTTTGCTGTGTAGTGATCAGAGTCAGGGACAGAGCAAGTGCTCCAAGATGCAGGAGGGGAGAGATGGGAAAGGCCCCAAAGGGGAAGAGAGTGAGTTTAGCACAGCCAGACACTTACGGGGAAGACATCTGGATCATCATTGCACATCTGCAAGAATCGCTCTGGCCTGGCTGACGAGTGCTCAGGACCCTGCGGGCAAAATCAACAAGAGGTGAAGCGAACCACACATGAGTTTCCTTCTTTAGGAGAGCTCTCCATGCCTCGTAGAGCGGCTGGCCACAGAGCCAGCTCATGCTAGTCACTGTTTGAGGAGGACCTTGGTACGTGCTGCCCAACAGGATTTCACTCTGGTTTAAAAGTTTTGATTTTTACTAAGAAGTAGGTCCAACAGCTGCAGCCGCCCCTTAGTACTGAACTTTAGACTCCACTCCCCTGGCCCCAACAAGCCCCTGTGCCAAGCCCTGTTGCTCCCAATCCTCTTCCATTCAGCGGTACACTCTAACCTGTAGAGGGGCTGGCACTGCTCCCAACCACATGGTGTCCAGGCCCCTCTGCAGGCTGTTAACACACAGCTGTATGGGAAGCAGTGACATGGGCTGGTGCAGGCCGGGTGACACAGGCAAAGAGGTGGGCGTTCTCCGAATTGCAGGACTACCCCAATGCTCCCAGGTGACTGGTCGCACAGAGACCTGGTTTGTGCAGTGTTTGGCCTGGGGAAGTGTCCTGGGGTGCTACGGGAACTGTGGCATTGAGCTGTCAGTGCTGCCCAGAAAGATGGGAAGCGAGTGCATCCTTACCATGCCCTCCATGCCATGGGGCAGCAGCAGCACGATGCCATTCTGTCTCACCCACTTGGCCTGGCCAGGGCAGATGAACTGGTCAATGATGCACTGAGCAGTGTTGTGGAAGTCACCGAACTGGGCCTCCCACAGGACTAAGGCATTGGGACTGGCCATAGCAAAGCCCAGTTCGAAACCTGCAGAGAAGAGAGAGGAAGAGTGAAGAAGCCATATCCACCAGCACCTGGCACAGACAACCCAGCACTAACTAGCCCTGTGGCCGTCGCGAGCCAGGCGGAGACTGCCCAGCGACACTAACCTAGGACTCCGTATTCCGACAGGGAGCTGTTGCAGACAGTGTAAGGAGCCTGGTTTGGCCAGAGGTGATTCATGGGGATACAGGTCCTCTTGTCTACGTTCTGGTCATGCAGTACATGGTGACGATGGCTGTGGGAGGAAACAACGGCCAGCAGTAATGTTACTCAAGTGTTACCCTAGCCAGTGGGTCAGAGCAAGTGCCTGCATGCAAGTGGCCACCTGGCTCACGCTGCTCTGTTGAGAGGCTTGGCTTGCAACTGCAGAATGCAATGAAGCCAGGTTACGATCATATCTAGGAGCTGCCCATACTAACACCATAAAGTGCTGTGAAAGAGACCCCTCCACCCCCAATTTGGGCTCCCCCCTTGCCTTTCAGCAGAGCTCCAGCACAGCAGGCAACCTAAGGCTGGTGTCTTCTACTCCCCACTCAGTAGCCTCTTGAGGAGGGCTGGAATCACCTTTTACTGGGGGAAACTGCCGGCTTTACCTGAATGTCCCCCTCTCGACATCCTGGCCGCTCAGTCGGATGTGGATTCCCTCTTTGAGGAGGGAGCCAAATGCCATATACTCTGCCAAGGCCCAGTCGACTGTCCTGTTCTTAACCAACTTCCCACGGGTTTTCAGAATCCGGCTCAAACCTGCAGAGAAAAAAAACAGTTTGCAGCCTGTTGGGGAGGAACTGCAGTGACGTACTAAGCAAGCAGCCTTAGGCTGGGTCAAGACGGCTCATGCTATCAACCCATCTATCGGCAGTCTGGATTCCCTGACACGCAGATGCTCTGGACATAAAGGGACAAAAGGGAGGTGAACTGTTCCAGCCTAGCACAGCGTAAAGCACATACAGGTAAGGAGCAGAGGAGACCAGCTCTGAAAAACAACTGGAGTTGCTGGCCATTCTCTGTTTTCTTTAACTAACTTGCTTTTCACTGAGCCAACTTCACCTGCATTAGGAGCACTCACTGCCAGACATCACTGCCCAGGAGAGGAGACCTGAACTCTAACCTCAGAGGAGTCCAAGTGGTAGTGGAGAGAACAGTTTCTGAGTGCTGGGTCAAAAGCATGGGCATTGCCAGGCCCACGGCCAGAAGGTACTGGGGATGAGGGGTCTAGATTCATGTCACCAGACTGTGGAACTCACAAGAAGCTCTAAAGGTCAAGAACTTAGCAAGATTCAAAGATTCAGTCTGGCAATCTCTGTAAGTACCAGCTGGAGAGACTTTGGGCACTGCCATAAGGATTTTTTTTTTTTTTTTTTTTTTTTTGAGAGGAAGGATGGGACACTGGGTTCAAGTCCCTGCTCTGCCACAGGCTGCCTGCGTGACCTGAGCTAGTCCCTTAGCCTCTCTGGGCCTCAGTTCCCCCTCTGAACAATGGCGATATCAGCCCTGCTTGCCCCCCAGAGGTATGAGAGGATAAACACATTGAAGATGGGAAGCATCTCAGATACTAGTGATGGGGGACAGATAAACACCTTCAGAAGTCTCATTAGCACTCATCCCCATCCCAACCATCATACTTTGGGCCTGAACCACCACATGGAAGTCGCCACTCACTCAGATTTGGGGATCAGAAGAGACATTAGATCATCTAGTCCTGTACAGCAGTGGTTCTCAAACTAGGGCCGCCGCTTGTTCCAGGAAAGCCCCTGGTGGGCCGGGCCGGTTTGTTTACCTGCCGTGTCCGCAGGTTTGGCCGATCGCGGCTCCCACTGGCCGCAGTTCGCCACTCCAGGCCAATGGGGGCTGCAGGAAGGGTGGCCAGCACGTCCCTTGGCCCATGCCGCTTCCTGCAGCCCCCATTGGCCTGGAGCAGCGAACCGCCGACAGTGGGAGCCGTGATCGGCCGAACCTGCTGACGCGGCAGGTAAACAAACCGGCCCAGCCCGCCAGGAGCTTTCCCTGAACAAGCGGCAGCTCTAGTTTGAGAACCACTGCTGTACAGCACACAGGCCATGGAATTTCATCCAGTTACCCCTTGACTGGCCCAACAACTTGTGTATGACTAAAGCATCTCCAGAAAGGCAGCCAGTCTGTCTGAAGACACCAAGAGAGGGAGAACCCACCATTTCCTTTAGTAGCTTGTTCCAATAGTTAATTGAGAATAGAGATTCTAGCAGATCTTCTCCCTCCCACTCCCCAGGCTGGCCTATGGCCTCAGTCTACAGCACCAGAGACCATGACTCCCTGTAGATCGTGGTGGAACAACTCTCACTCACAGCATTAACCATATCCTCTACCCCGTAAAGCATCCAGCTCTACAAAGAATAAACCCCTAGAGACTAGGGTGCCAGGGGCATCTACTCCAGCACATTTGTACCTCCATGAATTGTGAAATCCTCAACAGGCACTGAGCTGGCCACCTTGCCTATATGGGCCAAGTCTTCTTCATTCAGACCAGTAGAGGGACAGGTCATGCTCCGAGGCTGGCCCTCGAGAGTGAAGAAACCTGGGGAAGAAGGAGAGATCATCCGTGACCTGGTGAAGGCCAGGCTGGCTCTGTAGTAAGAGCATTTGATGACTATGTTACAGGCCCTTCTGTACTCTCTGATGTGGAAGAGGATTTGGGATGCAGAGCAAACCCTGAGCTGCTCCACCTCTGTCAGTCCCCCATGCTTTCCCAATGGGTGCATTTTCTTCACCAGGCTGGAGTGGTGTATTTCCCACTCTCTTCATTACACGTCCTTGGAGACACACAGCTCCTATCTGCGCCAGAAGTCGAAGGTCTAATCCACTGGAGGCAGAAGTGGTTCCTGAATTGTGGCCATTTGTCAGGGAAGCTGCTAGTTACTTACCAGGCCAAGGGGAATCCAGCCAGTGCTTGATGTGCAGGATTTTTTCATCCTTGGATCTGGCATGGGCCTCTTCACAGATCCTATCATACTTGGAAATTTCTTCCTGAGAGAAATAGGGCAGAATATTGTTACTGAGAAGTAGCCAAAGTAAGAGCGCTGGGGTTAAAGGCCGTGTCTCTTGTTGCTGCTCCCTCTCCATTTCAGCACAAGTCTATGTGGATCCCAGAGGGGGCATTGTCACATCCAACTCCTCTTCAGACACTTTAAACTCTACTTTAAATTCATGGAAGTTAAGTCCATTAATGGCTATTAGCCAGGATGGGTAAGGAATGGTGTCCCTAGACTCTGTTTGTCAGAAGGTGGACATGGGTGGCAGGAGAGAGATCATTTGATTATTACCTGTTAGGTTCACTCCCTCTGGGGCATCTGGCATTGGCCACTGTCGGTAGACAGGATACTGCGCTAGATGGACCTCTGGTCTGACCCAATACGGCTGTACTTATGTTCTTATGTTATGTACTCATCGGTTAGGACCTGGACCACAAATGTGCCTCGCACCACATTCACGGCTGCTGCACGCTGCCATGCTTGTCCTGACCATACAACTTTAGGAACGAGAGGTCAGCACTGCCAGGGCACTGCCTACTGCTGGCTGTGCGCCAGTTAAGAGCTTATGTCCTTCGCTGATGCCAAAGCTACATAAAATACAAAAACCAGTTCCAGTGAGGCATCCCAAATACCCCTGACATTAGGAAATGCCACAGCCAGCGAATGGGTCTGAATGCTCAAGAGGCAGAATAAAGCACTTTTCAGTTAGGTCCCATTGACACAGTGCCAGCAACTATGTAAGGGGCACCGGTACAATACTGTCTGATCTTATAGTGCAGGCAAGGCTAAGCCAGGAGTCACCTGTGTCCTGAACTATGTCTACAGCCCTGCTAAAATCCAAGGGTGAAACCCTGGCTCCATTAAAATCAAAGGGAGTTTTGCCATGGACTTCAGTGAGGCCAGGGTTTCACCCCAAGACTGCAGCATGGCTCAAACACAGTTAATTACTGCTGTGCTCCAAATACACTGAAGGGGGAACGATGCTGGCACAATTACTGTATTGTAAGTGGGTAACCAAAATGGTAGCATGTAAAGCGTAGATTGGACCACAGACCTTATTCACACTGGGACTATAACTGTACCAGCTACAACTGGGTTTAAATGGAGTCCGTGTGTTTCCAGGACCAGTGCAGAGAGGGATTTTTTGCCCAAGAGCCAGGTTCTAACCAGCAGCATGGATGGGCTTGTGCTGCTCTCAGAAACAGCTTTAGCTTCTTTAGTCAGGAGAACCTTGCTAGGAATGCTAGCAACAAGTGTTGAGGCCCCTTGGATGTCTAACTCTGAGTCCTACCTTTCAAACACATCAGCAGATCTTTAGGCACCCCTTTAGTCCTCCCCTACCCAGACCCCTAGGGCAAGGCAAGGCAACGCTACACTACACTGCTGAGTCAGCGGGGAGGGGCGCAGTCATGCTATGCAACTATGGCAACACTGGTAACCTTCATGTATTTCTTGCATTATATTAATTTGCATTTCCCCCCATTCAACATTGTTATTTGCCAACTAGATTTAAGCGGTTATGACTGATCACTGACTGCACCTTTCTTTTAGAGCACTGGGTGACAGTACCTCGTACTCTGGCTGGTTTACCACCCCCTCTGAAATTAACATCTCGGCGTATTTTTGCAGCACAGGTTTCTGCTTCCGGATCTGATTATACATCAACGGCTGGGTGAACATGGGTTCGTCCATCTCGTTATGACCATTCCGCCTGTAACACACCTAGTGCATTCAAGGAAAGAAAGCCATAAAAAATAGCCAGTCTTCAATCTCTATTTCAGAAGCCAAAAAAGCAGTGGCATTTACATTGATCTGTATGTGGGATGTACCCATGATGAAGGAAATCATAGATTCATAGATTCTAGGACTGGAAGGGACCTCGAGAGGTCATCGAATCCAGTCCCCTGCCCGTATGGCAGGACCAAATACTGACTAGACCATCCCTGATAGACATTTATCTAACCTACTCTTAAATATCT